>NC_088332.1:18550000-18682500 GCF_036884655.1 Musa acuminata AAA Group | reverse complement strand
TTCTAAATCATTATAATAAAAACATAATAAAAACTAATGCGGAAACAAAATAGCGTACCTCCGGCCATTGTTGTCAAGAATTTCAACAATAGTTTCTTCTTGAACTTTGGCACTTCTCGGCACATAACTCTCGCTTTAGATGGTGTCAAAAATCTTTTTGACGTCAAAGAGATGTTGAGCCCAGGGACCAAAATCCTCATTTATATAGATGTTCTCTCATTAAGAACATTTATTATCACCAACTCATAACGTCTAAGAATTAATTCAAATTTATAATGTTTAGACCATAATGAAGAATTTTAATGATATTAAATAAATAACGATTTCTTTTAGAATGAATAAAAAATTAAAACATTTAAACTATTATAAATGAAGGAATTCATTATCATGAATTATTAATCTTAATGAGAACGATTACATTCTCCCACTTGGTCCATACATTTAGCTTAATAATTTAAATTAATCTTTATCGAACAACTTTCTGAAAAAATAAATACATGAAATCATAGCGATAAGTCCTCTAAGAGCGAGTATTATCATCCATGTATCACGATGTATTTAGTTTCTTAATCTTAATGTGGTAACATTACTTAATGAATAAACCTTATGTTTATTCTTGGTCTAGTAATAATATATTTTCTTAGAATAATATGCACATGAATAAGAAAATATCATAATATATAAGAGTTTCAAAATCATTACACAATGGAACCAAGTCTCATTTTCTCTACATGATCCTTGAATTTCAAAGGTGGCATGTCTTTAGTTAAAGGATCAGTAATCATCAATTCAGTGCTAATATGTTAATAACCACTTTCTTTTCTTTTACATGTTCTGGCTAAATACTTAATGTTGATGTGTTTACTTCGACTTTCACTTTTATTATTTTTAGCCATAAAGATAGCAGCTGAATTATCGTAGAAAATTCTTAATGCCCTAGAAATAGAATCCATGATTCTAAGCCTAGAAATAAAACTTTTAAGCCATACACCATGTGAAGTAGCCTCAAAATAAAAATCAAACTTAGCTTCTATAGTAGAAGTAGCAGTCAAGGTCTGCTTGGTGCTTCTCCGAGAAATAGCTCTACCAACCATCATAAAAATATATCTTAATGTTGATTTACAAGAATCAACACAACCGACAAAGTCTGAATCTGAGTAACTAATCACATCCAGATTGTCTATATGTCTATCCATAAGTATGTAATCTTTAGTTCTATGTAGATACCTCATCACTTTCTTTGTAGCTCTCTAGTGGTCTATACTTGGATTACTCTGATATCGACCTAGCATCCCCACAACAAATGCAATATCAGGTCTAGTACAGACTTTAGCATACATAAGGCTTCCTATGACAGAAACATAAGGGATATTTTTTATTGATTCTCTTTAAAGGTTGTTCTTTGGGCATTGGTTCAAATTGAACCTATCACCTTTCACAATAGGAGCAACACTTGGTGAACAATCCTTCATTTGAAATCTTTCTAAAAGTTTATCGATATAGATTTCTTGTGATAGACCTAAAATGCCTCGAGGTCTATCTCTATGGATCTTACTGCCAATGACATAAGATACTTCACCCATATCCTTCATGTCAAATTTTTTAGAAAAGAATTGTTTCACCTCATGCAGCAAACCATTATCGTTGGTTGCAGGCAAAATATCATCTACGTATAAAACAAGGAAACATATTTTACTCCCACTGACCTTCTGGTATATGTATTGATCCATAGGATTTTCAACAAATCCAAATGAAGAAATCACTTCATAGAATTTAAAATACTATTAGCGGGAGGCTTGTTTTAAACCGTATATAGTCTTCTTAAGCTTACAAACCAAACCAAGTGTTCACTAACACTAGAGGAGAAACCTTCAGGTTCTTTCATATAAACCTTTTCCTCTAGATCTCTATTAAGAAATATCATTTTCACATCCATTTATTATAACTCAAGGTCAAAATGAGCAATCAATGCTAAAATGATATGTAGAGAATCTTTCTTAGATATAGGAGAAAACATCTCCGTATAATCGATTCCCTCTTTTTGAGTAAATCCCTTTGTAACAAGTCTTGCCTTGTATCTCTTAATATTGCCTAACGAATCTTTCTTAGTTTTAAAGACTCATTTGCAACCAATAGCCTTTGCTTCATTAGGCAACTCTACAAGATCCCAGACTTCATTGCTCATCATGGAATTCATCTCTTCTTTCATTACATTAAGCCACAAATTTGACTCTTTGCAACTCATGGCTTGTGAAAATATTTCAGGATCATTTTTAGCTCCAATATTATAGTCAGATTCTTATAGATATACAACATAATCACTAGGAATTGTTGATCTTTTATTTCTAGTAGATCTTCTCAATGTTATACTAATATTTTCCTAAGGAACTTGTGGTTCAACTAGTTGTTCAAGAGCTTGTTGTAATTCCTGAACTGCTTGATCTATTAGAATAGTATCAGTAACTTGTGGAATTTCAATGATTGGTTATTCAACACTAGTTTGTACTTGAGAAGTGCTATGAACTATAACCAATCTATCATTTGATGTGGAATGTTGAAATTCTATATGATCATATGCGGAAACTATGTTCCCGAAATGATCGCTCCCACTAATCACATCATCCTTAAGAAATTTAGTATTTCTTGATTCCACAATCCTAGTTGTGTGAGATGGACAATAGAACCTGTAACCTTTGGACTTTCGACATATACAATGAAATACCCACTAATAGTCCTCGGGTCCAGTTTCTTCTCTTGTGGATTATATATCCTGACTTCAGATGGACAACCCCAAATGCGCATATGTCGCAAACTCGGTTTCCAACCTTTCCATAATTCAAATGGTATCTTTTGGATAGCCTTAGTTGAAACTCTGTTTAATATATATATATATATATATATATATATATATATATATATATATATATATATATATATATATATATATATATATATATATATATATATATATATATATATATATATATATAGCCGTCTTTAGTGCTTCAGTCCACAAAAATTTAGGAAGATTAGAGTTGCTAAGCATACTCCATACTATGTCTAATAATATTCAGTTTCTTCTTTCTACAACACCATTCTAGTCTGGAGAACCAAGCATAGTGTATTGGGCAATAATCTCATGTTCTTAAAGAAACTTAGTAAAAGGACCAGGTGCTTGTCCATTTTCAGTATATCTACCATAATATTCTCCACCCCATCTGATCTCACAATTTTAATTTGCTTACCACATTGGTTCTCAACTTCAGCCTTAAAGACTTTGAATGCATCCAATGCTTCATTTTTGTTATGAAGTAAATATATATACATATATCGTGAGTAATCATCTATAAAGGAGATAAAGTATTTCTTGTTGAATCTCGAATTTTGATGATGAAGTCAATTGTCATTTGTTATCTAATCCACATGTTGAGATAAGTGTGTAGGATAACTACGACGGTAGTAAGACATGCAATAAGAGTTGCGCCGGAGTCAAGACCATGATCACGTTGGGGGTTCGAGAGTTCGACGGAAGTCCGGACGGTCATCGGAGGTTCTATAGGAACAAATCCGAGAAGTCTAGGAGTTTGCCATAGAAGCTTGTCAGAACTTGCCAAGTGGATCGTCGCAAGTCCAGGAGATTTGCCAGAAGTCCGCCGGAGCATCGTCGAGGGTTCATCGGATTTCGCTGGAAGTTCGTCGGAAGCTCGCCGGAAGAAGCGATTGATGCACCGGAGCAAGTTACAGTAAATGTCTTAAAAAAATATCATAATTAGCATGTAGATTAAGCTAGGAATGGGAGGTGATCCCATTAACTTAATCTGGGGGCAATTGGGCCCTTGACAGACCCAAATTGGGCCGAATGGATCAGCCCATTCGGACCCAGATTTCTTGGCTGGCGATGGCACCGCCTGGGCTTAGTCTCCGAGCAAGATTGGCCGGTGGAACCGCCCTAGTCAGGCGGTGGCACTGCTAGAGCTCGGTCTCCGAGCTATGTCAGGCGGTCGTACCGCCCAGTCTGGCGATAGTACTGCCAGGACCCCGAAAATCTAGGAGATGCCATTTTTGAATTCCAAATTCAAATCAATTTGGGGCCTATATATACCCACCCTTTCCTACATGAAAGGGCACCGAAAAGCTTGATCTTACTCTGTGATTTTAGATATCAAAAGTGTTGTAAAGGCCAAAAGTTCTCCTCCCTCTTTTCTTCCAAGTTTCGATCATTTAAGAGAGGAGTGAAAATTCTGTAAGGGTTGTCTTCTAAGCCCGTTAAAAGGAGTGAAACTGTAAAAGGGTGGTTGACCTTCGCCTATTGAAGGAAGGCCTATAGTAGACGTCGGTGACCTTGTCGAAGGAGGAAGCCAAAGGTGGATGTAGGTCACGTTTGACCGAACCACTCTAAAATCTGGTTTGCATTTCTTTTGTGCTATTTATCTTAACTGCAAACTGCCTTCCTTACTTTAATTCAAATACATTTTCGTAAGCTTTCAAAGTTATTATCTACACGAAATGACTTTTATATCGGAATCAGATTTCAACGTACGAATACAGTTTTAATCATCGAAAGTTTTCCGTTACACTAATTCACCACCCCCCCCCACCCCTCTTAGTGCTCTTGATTCTAACATTTCTAACCATGTATGTCCATGTTGGGATAACATATATCAGTTTGAATGATCTCTAATATGTCTGAACTCCTATTAGCACCCTTTTTGGACTTATTGGTCTGCTTTCCCTTAATACAATCCACACAAGTCTTAAAATTAGTAAAATCAAGAGTACTAAGTATTCCATCATTAACTAATCTCTTAATTCTCTCTATGGAGATATGTCCTAATCTCCAATGCCATAATATAGAGGAGTCCTCATTAATATTACACCTTTTAGTACCAGTGTGAACATGCATTGAACTTTGAGTATCATCATTTTGTAATAAAATACGGTAAAGACTATCAAACAAAATACATTTCCAAACACAATCATATTTATATAATAAATGAAATGATGTGTCTTAAAATTAAAGGAATACCTAAATTGTACGAGCTTAGAAACAGAAATTAGGTTTCGTGAGAAACTTGGTACATAAAAGGTCCTTTCCAATTTTAAAACAAAATTACTACTTAAAGTTAAATGCATATTCCAATTGCCTCCATATGTGAGCCCATCTTATTTCCTGATAAGATGCTCTACTCACTTCCCACTGGCTTTCTTAGGTTTTGCACACCCTACAAAGAATTTACAAAATAGATTGTTGATCCAGAGTCAATCCACCAGGTGTTAATATTAACATTAACAATATTAGATTCATAACATACAAACGAGGTTGGTTTACCTTTCTTTTCAAGCTATTGTTAGAATTTTGTGCATTCCTTCTTCATGTGTCCCTTTCTTTTACAAAAGAAATACCTTGCTTTTTTCTTGATATCAGGGTGGAATTTTACCTTTTCCCTCCTGATGAGCTTTCTGATTGGCTTAATTTTTATTAGTTTTATTCTTCTTGTGAGTGGTTACTACCAATGCACTCTCACCCAGTTCCATCACTAGCCTCTCTTCTTCTTGAACACACATGATCAATAATTCATTGATTGACCATTTGTCCTTATGTATATTGTATGAAATCTTAAAAGGCCCGTATTGATGTGGAAGGGTGTTCAGAATATAGTGCACTAGGAAAGATTCTGACATATTAATCTCGAGTTTCTTAAGTTGAGCCACAATATCTCATATTTGCATTATATGCTCACGTATACCCTTTATGTTGGTGAATCTAAGGGATGAAAATTTTATTATTATGGTACTTGCTAATGCCTTTTCTAAAGTGATGAATTGCTCATCAATAGCTTGTAACAAGTCTCGGACTTTTTCATGCTAGTCAACAAAACCACGTATGCCAGCAATTATCTTAGTCTTGATAAACATCATGCTAAGCCGATTGGATCGCTCCCATCGCTCATATAATGCGACCTCAGTTGGAGTGCTGGTATTAGTGACTATAGGTGATCGTCTTTCCTAATAGCATAATCAATATTCATCTACCCTAAATGGAGGAGGACCCTCTCCTTCCATATCTTATAGTTATCACCACTAAGTTCCAGAATATCACATCGAATATCAGAGAAATTAATAGTTTGAGAAACTGTATAAAATCAAATATATTTATGTCAAAATTTGAGGCTTAATAGTCTAAATTGCATATTTTACTAATGTGAAACATACCAAAAAATATGAATCTTATGACATAAAAATTATCTATGGGCTAAATTATGAAACTATCAAATTAATTCAAATAGATTTAAATGATCTTTATAATAAAAATATCAAATTATATTCCAATTCATAATCCTTGTGGGTAAATTATGAAAATAATCTAATATTTTATCCTGATTAATTATATTGAATATAATAAAAGATCATGTGGGAGAATAATTATTATATTAAATATAATCAGTCACAATATGATGTTTAATTACTTATGTGATCCTAATTTTAACTTTATATATAATTTTAATTAATTAAGGATGATGTGACTAATTCTTAATTAATTAAGATTATATGGATTACTAGACATTTTGGACATATAAAATTGACTCATAAGCATTTAATATAACCAAATATGCATACATAATATGAGCATTTTATTGACTGAAAAATATTAAAAATATTATATCATCATGATTTTCAACATGAAATAAATCAAAAAATTTCAAAAAGAAACCAAAATAAAGCCATATTCCTGGTTAAAAAATAAAAACTTTTTCATGTCAAGGCAGAGGCCAGATGGGCTCTGATACCAACTTTTAGAAATCTTTCGATGCCAAAGTATTTCTAAATTATTATAATAGAAACACAATAAAAACTGATGTGGAAACGAAATAGCATACCTCCAACCATTGTTATCAAGAATTTCAGCAACGGTTTCTTCTTGAACTTTAGCACTTCTCGACTTAGAACTCTCAGTATAGAAAATCTTTTTAACTTTAAAGAGATGTTGAGCCCAAAGACCAAAATCCTCGTTTATATAAATGTTCTCCTGTCATGAATATTTATTATCACCAACTTATAACGTTCAAAAATCAATTCAGATCTGTAACGTTTGGACCATAATAAATTTTTTTAATGATATTAAATAAATAATAATTTTATTTATAATGAATAAAAAATCAAAATATTTAAACTATTATAAATGAAAGAATTTATTATCATGAATTATTAATATTAATGAGAACGGTTATATTGACAACTCAGTATGAGAGTCACGTGAATAAAATAAAAAGAAAATTAGGTCAAGATAAGTTTGATAACAAATTCATTATTTTTTATACGAATATGGCTTTATTTTGGTATAAAAAATAATGGAATATGACTTTATACCAGTTTGATAACAAGATAAGTTCGACTGAATTATAATCGAGGAAGGATAAGAAATTCTTTGGGGTCATGCATAACTATAGCATAAACAAGATTCAAACATTTGAGTCCATTGAACATATTACCATCTTGATTAGGCATCAAACAAATTAGGAATCTCCATCCCGAGAATAAAAGATGGTCCCAATACTGCGACAAACACAGGTAAGAAAGCCATCAGCCAAGCAACGGTTCTGATGCTACCATCGTCGTAGGATCAGTAACCACTGCCATCATTCGATCATTGATTACTATTCTGAAAATACCCCTTCGAGACTGTAGTTGTTTGTCTTCACAATCAGGAGTAATTTCGATACATAGGATAAAAGTATAAGCGAACCACTTCTAGCTTTGATTCATATACAGAGATGAACAGATCATAATGGGTTTGATCCGAATTGATTTATCAATAATTTATTTTTAAAAATTATAAATAACTTTAATTTAGGATATTTTCTCTATTCAATTAATTGATTTGGATCCAACCGAATAAATTTTAATTTAAAAAATATTAATGTGATTGAGTTCACTATCCTAAACCTTTAACCAGTTCAAAAACATGTCCAAAGACTTCAAAATTTTAAAAATCGTTAAAATTAATATCATAATTTTACAAATGACATAGGTCTAATTTCATAAATCTTATCATATTTTAATTGGACAAATTAAATTAAATTAATTCAGTCTGATTCATATAAAAAATATATTTTTAAAATTATTAAAAATCATAAATAGATTAATCGATTAGTCAAATCAGATTAATCGATGTAAATTGATTTGATTAAGTCTAAATCAATTTTAACGAAATCGAAGATCGATTTTGTTCCAACTATTTTGAACACTTACTTGGGGACTCACCCACTGTAATGGCGCTGGATCAGCCGTCAATTTCTACTGAAAAACATCTTACGATTAACATTACCCCGCGCTGTGACCCAATGGGACCCGTACGAGCGGACACTTTAGATAATGTCTCTGCGACAGCATCTTTCACCGTTAACATGTAATCGTCACGAATTACAAAGCAAAGCAAAGTTGATGGAAATGGCGAGGAAGAAGAAGCGATCAGAAGTGAGGAATAAGAAGAAGAATATCGAGAATATTTTTAAGGATCTTGTTCGCGTTTAAGAATATAGAGAAGCTCCAAAGATGTATTAATGATAGAAGTTGGGTTACCTTTCAAAATGACATATGAGAGGCAGTGTCTGCGTTGATCATGTAGACACGTCTTGCTGCCACTAGTCAAGTAGCGAGGTGGTGTAAAGAGAAGGCTGGACCATGATGTCAGGCAAAAATGGTTGGTGCTGCATTGCCATCCAAACCCACTCCCAATCCCAACCCCCATATCTTATCTTCTCGGTTATATTTGGTTGTTTGATTGAGGTTGCTCCCATGGCTTCTCCCGTTGTTAGCTTCTCTTGAAGGGCTCGGGTTAGGCACTTCATGGTGAGCTGCTTTTCTGTTGTCAAAATGTTAGATTTTATTAATTTATTAATTAATTAAGATATATTAAAATTTTAATTAGATTAAGATATCTGAGAAGATAGAAAAGGACTCCTCTAATTTTCTCTTATACTCTGTTCTCACAATATAGATAGAAGCCTCTAATAATAGAGATTTCTTTCTTTCATATTTCACCAATTATAATGGTACTAAAAATAAGAAAAGAGGATTATAGGAGAGCAATCACTTTTTTTCTCACATTAGTTCTAATTTTAAAATTAATATAAATATTGTATCAAACAAATAATAAAAAATTTTGATTCAAAGATATTTAAATATTTTTTGTTATATTTTCAAAACCTGGATGAACGATTGGGTTAACTGATTTATTATGATATTTTTAACATAATCAATCAAACAAATAAATTAAATTGGTTAATGATTTGGATCCTTAGGTTTTTCACTCCGATCATTTGGTTCATTTGGTTTTGATATTTATGAGGAGTTCTATGTAATAGCATTGATTCTATATTTGATGGTTAATTATTATTATATTATGAATATATGATTAGTTATTTGATTAATGGAATCTTTGGTTGGAACATTATTGTATGCCCCAATAGATCTAGCATCATTTCGATCGGCTGCGATAACGTTTATTACGGTATGGTTTGATAAAATAAATGAATTAGTGATAGTATATTCATCAGATTGTGGAATTGAAATTGGTTACAACGATGAGTAAATACAGTATATTCTAAGACATATGACAACGTGATATATGACATCGAGGGGGTTTCGTGCCAAAGGAATTGGCTCAAGACTTACTAAAATCATGAAACTTGTGAACAGTCTCTCCTCCAAGACAATGTGTGACTTAAGGTTGCCTTTGGAGAGATCAAGCGTCATTGAAATATACCTCGAGTCATGTCCATCCAAATTGCTAATTGCTGAGTCAACTATACGGCCTTCTCTTTTGATTGTCGTGGCAGATGTGACGTTGAAGTGTGTTGAGTCGATCACATTTGTGTGTGCAAACTTGATTAATGTAGAGGCTCGCATCCTGTGGGTAATCAATTGCATGCAATTTGCTGATAATTAAAGAAGTCAAATCCATCAAACTATGATATAGAAATTAAGCTAACATAGTTGCTTCTCCCACATAGAGATCTCATCCTGAGGTCCACTTCAATAGTTGTAAGATTATCGCCTCGATTAACTTATGCAATGAAACACATTCCTACCATGATGATGTTATATATCCACATCTGAGTTCTTCACTGATAAACGTAAACTGTTGTTGTAAATGGAAAATTTGATCCACACGTTCGTGCTATAGAAGTTGAGGATATATATAAGTTTTTCGGTCATATTAGTAGGGACTACCGATCAAAACTTTAAGGTATCAACTCGTGCCATATCTCTGCCTCTCTCTTCACCGCCCTACCATGGTATTCTGAACACTGTTGAGGTGAAATGTGGTCAGTTACCTCTAACTATACGTTGCAGAAGCATTGCCCAATCATCAAATGAAGTGTCCAAGAAGATGATAAACACCCATGGGAACATACAAACTATTGGCGGGCATGTGAATGCTTTCCAAGCGAAGCATTGGGTTAATATATATCCATGCAAGGGGTGGACATGTTTGGCCTGCCAGTAGCAAACATCCAGGGAATCGCTCTGATGAGAGTGGGAGGCTGTCCACTTGCACTTTAGTTTTGCTGTTAATGAAGCTATGTTCCACCTAGGTGTTGCCCCACTCTCAGGTGAAGAGCTTTTCTTGGCTAATCTTTTGAGTGGCAGGACACTCCGGTTCTGTCCAGCTATTGTAAGTTATGCTTCTTCTTGTCTTCTCTGTTCAACAACTACTATGAAGCAGAGATCTTCCTGTCCTCATGCATTTGCTTCCCACAAGATCTCTTTCCAGCACTGTGAGGTGAACTGGGCTTGGATCCCACTAGAAAATGATCTTGTTCGTCTATCACTTACTCTTCTTATAGCTTCATCTTCTTCTCGAGGTGACTTGCTTGATGGATGACTCCCTCCACTATTCTCTAAAAGATCGGAATCTGCTTGCATATCTAGCACAGCTGTGGTGTGATGAGAATACCTTCTAATATATACATAACTTTCTCCCGGTTTGAGAAACTGAAGCTCTCAAGCACGAGGAGACACGTCATGTAAGAATAGAATACTTTATCTTGCCTATCATGGCCTTCCTAGGCACGTGCTGCCATGATTCGTATACTCGTGAGAGCTGTAGACTTGCATGCACGTTGGGGCCCATGCATGTAGTCTCCTCTTAGCCTGCATGATGAGAGGGGTTTTGGACATGCGAAACCCTACACAAATCAACTCCTGTTTTTTGTTTGCTTCTCTACGTTTTCCTTCACCTACCATCCTTCACAGACCCCACCTTGATGGGTGAGGTGCCTGCCACTCCCTACCATCGCAATCCCACTCCCCTTTCCCTCCTTTTATTCTCCCTCATCACCCTCTTCCTTTCTCCAGGATAGCAAGCAGCAAGATGAAGGTGAGTAGCCCCTTAAACTTCTTCCACTGCGCCCTTCTCTCATGATCAATGTAGATGAAGTTTCTTACTTCTCTCATGATTCTCATAGCATGATCAATGGTCACTAAATTGCACTGGTGAATGCTCCTGTTGCAGCTACTGGGTTGGATGCACCGGAAGTTCCGGCAGAACAGCGGCGATGTGTTCAAGGACTATGGAGGCGGTACGTTTACCATCTTATTATTGTTTGTCTCATTGTGCACTACGTAGCAACTTAACTTGTACTTCCGGTAACACCGTATTCGGACATGTATGCCAATTTGCTTGAGTACGCTTCGTATGCATGCGTCGAAGGTGGCACGTGTAATTGCCTCTCCGGACGTCCCTCATTGGACGAGGATCTCCATGGCGGCCGCCGCCAATACGAACCCTTTAGGGCAAGGAGCCTCCGCCTGGGGGTGGAGGAACTCACTGACGGCGGCAGAGGTGGCGGCGGGGATCCAGCGATAGAGGAGCTGCTCGGGGGGCTCCTCACCATCGGAACACTTGGAATGGGATCGGGGACGATCGAGGAGAAGGCTGGGGAGGAGGAAGAGGAGAACGCAGTGGCGAGCGAGGAGGATGACAAGCCCTTGGCAGTGGCGGTAGAGGAGCTCGTCGTTACTCCGGCAACGCTGGAGGCGATCGCGGAGAAGGAGGAGGAGGCGACGACGGAGACGGACCTGATGGTGGTAGGTACGGAACTGGAGAAGGTTCTGGCGGCCGAGGCGGAGAAGGGTGACGGTCGGATGTCTTCCGCCCGTTCCAGCTATGCCGGGTCGGCGGCGTGCCCGCTGCAGGGTTTCCTGTTCGGGTCGCCGATCGAGGTAGCGGAGACTATGGCAACGGGCGCGCGGAAGGAGCGACGGGCCTCGCTAGGGGAACTGTTCATGATGAGCCGGATCGTGGAGGAGGGAAGCGGCGGTGGAAAGGCTGAGGAGGGAAAGCTCGCCGGAGACGTCAGCGACGATAGGGAGAGGAAGCCGACGGTTGATATTTGCCTGATGAGGAAGAAGATGACGAAGCGTCGTGGGGGCATGGGATCTGACGGTGGAAGTCCATCAAATGTTTCAACGGTGGAGAAGAAGTTCCAAAAGGTATGGATCACGAGATCACCGTTCATTTTTGCAAATTGAATAGAAAATTATCTTTTTATCTGTGTGCGCGCGCCCCTCCTATCGAGATATAACTCGGAGGCGGAGACGGATCCAACTCCAAATCCGATAATCCAATATGAAGTTAATAATTATAGAGCCTAAGCCTTCTAACTAGCCATGCTTAGAGAACAGTTCCACTCTCGGAAGCATACCTAAAAGAAAGAATTCTTGATGTCTAGGAATTATCGTGCAAGAAAATGATTGGACGAATTTCCAGCTCATTTTGAACTTTATTTTATTGGTGCTTCCATATAAATGCCCTGATTTTTCATATCCTAAAATGCAACTTTGGTCGTTGGATCGGTTTAGTTATAATATTTTTGAATAGGATTATAGTATTTTTTATACATCTAAAAAATAACATAATAAATAATAACTCAAAATAATATAAATTAGTTTATCATTCTTTATGAGATTTCAAATAAGTATTCTTATTGGTTTGGAAAAATAAAACTTGAGTGCAATGTTTTTGAAAACGCTTACAATTTTTATCACCTGTACAAAAGACTATAGACTTATACAAAATAACACAGTTGATGAACAAATTAGTTCATTAAATATATGACTTAAAATGTTCTTATTGAATCGGGAATATCTCGAAAAAAGAACTTATTTTTTATATGAATTAGAGTGTTTGTGAAAAAGATTTGAAGGTTTTTGATATCCCCACAACAACCACCACCATATGACTGTACAAAAAAAATATTATATCAAGATCGATGACTGATTCATTGTAAAGAATAAAAATCTTTTTGGTCGATCAGAGTCATTTTAGAGATAAAACTACTGTAAAGACACTGATAGAGAGAGAAAAAAAACCAAAAAGAAAAAAAACCCAAAAATGAGGAGCCTTTTCCGATAATTCACCTAAAACGATTTATATGGTTCTTCAAAAAAACATATACACGTAAAAATACATTTACACTGAAAAATATCATTAGTAATGTAGATCAAATGTGTATAGCATAGGATAATAACTCAAATTCAATGATTCCTGAATCTAAGGCTTGAATAAAGCGTTTGAATACACAATTATCTTACACCAAATCGCTATAAAGAAACACTATCTTGAGTGGCGATTCAAAATAAATCGTTTTGGTTGATTTATTTGCTTATACCAAATAATTAACGTTGTTTGATTAAGTCTGACGTTTCTGACCTGATTTTGTCATCAACAACAATATCTAGGATTGGTGGGAAAACAAAGAGGGAAGAGATGATAACATTGGAATGCATGGTTGGTTTATCATAATACTACGAGTTTATTGCTTTCAGTTTCATTAATATTTTCTCATTAGACAACTTCATGTCTTCATTTACATCGTTCTTTAATTATTTGCTTGTTTAAATTAGTGATATATATATATATATATATATATATATATATATATATATATATATATATATATATATATATATATATATATATATATATATAATGTGCGTAAATCAAGTATTTTGCATTCATCCTGAGGGACGCCAAGTAATCACCTTTTCTTTGTTCCCGATAGACAGATCCGTCCTTGATAATGATGCAATTGGAGTGATCAAAATAGTGTATTTACTATTCCTCTTGCACTGGCTATTTTGTAAAACGCAATGGCATTCATTAATAGTGCATTACAAGTAACATGTCCTTGTCGCCCGCGGCAACAAAGTGGAGAGGTCTTTAGATATGATAGAGTCATGTGATAAGCAGCTTCCCCACCGGCCCATGCCGTCTCTTTTTATCTTTGACGTATGTCTGCAAACTAGTTAAGCCAACTTGGTTACTAGGGCATCTCCATACGATACGTGAACACCACCTGTGGGTCCCCACTGTATGATCGTTTTTGATTCGTCAAAATGTGAGCCCGTAGACACAGTGTGTCAAGAATTGACAATGTAATGACATGGGTTTGCTTCCATGTTGCAGATCCTTCAGATCTTTCACAGAAAAGTTCACCCCGAGAGCAGCCTCATGGCCAAGAAAGCTTCCAAGACAGGCAAGTTTGAGAAGAACGACTACGTTTCTCTTGCCGGGGGCATTGATCCCACTGGCACCGGTGGCCGCAGGATGACCACCGTGAAAGGAGCATGCAGAAAAGAGAGCATTCCAAACCCTCCGTCCTATGCTTTGGGAGGTAGTGACTCCAATAGCGGCCGGGAGCACTGGATCAAGACAGATGCCGACTGTAAGTAACCCATCAGAGAACATTCTCATCCAATCCGCTAACTATATCACCTTTAAACTCCTGTACGGAACAAACTTTGTTTCTTGGAAGACGAGTTGTATATGTCTGTTTGAGAAACCTGAGAAGTAACAGATACTATTCTTCTTGGTTCTACTACTGATACGTGTAAATCTTTTGTTCTGCACTTACAGATCTGGTGCTGGAGCTGTAGAAGGACTCTTCTGTAAGTTCTTCACCGGTCCATAAAAGTGAAGCTCAGAGAGTCTTTGTCGATTCAATCTATAAAGAGTTGCTTTGGGAAGTCTTATCAAAGAATAACTTATAATGATGTGGTGTCTTCTTATGAGACCAATAAATACTGAAGCAGTAGCCTATGTGAAAGATGTATATGCTTGTGAATGCTCCTATTCTGGTAGACATGGCATCTATATATAGCTCCTTATTTGTACTGTGTGTCCGTGTGAATATATACTACTACTAAGTTCCATATAAGAATGATTCTCATGCTTGACAGCAATCTTTCCTTCCATTGTCAGCTTCTCTTCTGACTGTGACTCCACTCAGCACAGCATGCATGCATGTCTCTAGCGCATGACCTCATATGAGAAAGAATTTTTTAATTAGATTATCTAATACTAAGCCAACAGAACTGTCAGTGCTTACTTTTTTCTCTTTATAATCTGATTTTGACATGAAGGATCCACGTATTTCTGAATGATACATTTATTAGCTATTAAGTTTTACAATATTTTCTCTTTCTAATGAATTAGGTATTAGGATATACAAGATTTTTTCAGGATCTAAACTCACATAATCACATGAGATTAGAAATGTCTTGTAATTTAATAGTTCGTTCTTATGATACTAATTTGAGAATGAAGGCTTGGCGGTATTTATGTACTTTAGTGGAACAATATATTATGTTTCCTCTTTTATAGGATGATATAAATCAGATTTGAAATCAATGAGATAAGAACTTCAATGATTAATTTTTTTTTAATGCTTTGTAGGCTGACAATCACTTTGTGATCATTTAAGAAAACCTTAATTATTAGGACAATGTAGGAAGTTACTGAAGCAGATGATATAGTTGAGTATCTATTAAAGAGTACTTTCACTGACTTCTATCGATTGTAAGAGTAAAGCACTCATACTAATAGTTCAATGTAAGAACCTTGAGATGTAAGAACAGTTTTAGAACCTTGAGATTATATAAGATAGAGTTAAACTAATTAAAGAATAAAAGACCGATTCAAGTTAGGATAAATTTTGATAAAAGCTTATAGTTAGTATCACTGATTTAAAAAATACTAGGCGCTACACTCTAAAAGCACTCGAGATGCTAGGTGCTCACCCGAGCGACGAGATGTTAAAATATAAAAATATATAATATAATTAATAAATATAATTATTTAAATAAAAATATAATATTAAATTAAAAAAATTTAAAGTACAAAGTCATAATGTCACATTAACAAAAATGCTCAAAATTCAAAACAAGAAAATTTTACATCAAAGTCATTTATCATAATCAATATTATCATCATTTTCAAACAAATCATCTTCATTGAATTCGTCATTTTCAAACAAATCATCTTTATTGAAATCATCTTAATGTTGTTGTACTCATTTTTATCTTTGTCATCTGTTTTGTATATGTTTATAATACTCTAACACTTGAAGCTCTTGTCACATCTCCCCATGTCAATCTATCATCTTCAAATATAAGCTCAACTTCGACATCTTATAAGTTGACACCCATTTCTCCCACCAACTATGTCACATCCTAGATTTTTTTTTTCAAGATCACATCTTTCCATACATTCAGAGCCAAGTAGATAAACATCACTTTATTCATAATTTATAAATATTTATTATAATTCATTTATTTATCAAATCATAAGTTGAAAAGTAAACATAGTGATGTTAACTTGATGAATCATCAAATTGGCTTTACCTAATGGTAGAGGAAGATTCACTCTCCACTGAAATCTGATTTAGTGCTAATGGGAGGTTGCTCTGAAAATAAAAAACCAAGAAAATTCAACAACGCTGTGTAGGAATCCCAAAAGGTAACTCAAAATGAATACATGATCAAAAATCAATCATCACATTGGTGTATATCAAATACTCGAAGGAGCACTCCCCCAACAGCGGATGGAGAGGTTTTATCCTATGGGATGAGTTTATGTTCTCCTAACTACAGATGGAGGCAAACTCATTTCGTACTCCCAATAGTGGATGGAGTGATATCCTTCACTCGCCAAAATAAGAACACGTTTTTCTCAACAACGGATGGAGTAACTGTCTAGTTGTCACGTTTGATGGCTCGCTAATCTCCAAAGGGAATTGCCCTACCTACCCTTGGCAAGGTAATAACATTATCTCATATTGGTCATGTCGATGTTGGGATGAAATAACACATTAAAAACATCTCTTTTAAACATCATTCATGACAAATACAACCAATTAACCCTCAATTGACTTGAATCTTACTTTAATCGATTACATTAAACTCGATTTAACTAGAACCTAGTTGAACCGATCTCTAATATTCATTTAATTGGTCTGAAACCACCCTAGACTAGTATAATTTAGACTAGATTAGGTTCAAATTAGATAAAAGTGACTTAAATAAGTCAATCAATTCGAAATTGATGTAACTACTTTCTCTCCTTAATAGGATATAACTCTTCATTCCTCTTACTGTTGGGCTCGACTAAGTGAGTAACGAAGGAGATAAATTCCTACCCTTAAATAGGAGAATGTGAGCCTCCATTAAAGGAAAATTTTCTTAATTTTTGTATTTATTTAATATAAATTATTTTTATTTAATATACTAATAAATATGATATTACCCTATTTGGAATGCTTAATAGTCATTTCCTAATTCACAATGGCAAACAAAGAAATAAGATTACGGAAATAAAAGTTGATTCCTAAATTAAATATTTGATTTGATTACATTTCTCCCATTCTAAAGAAAATTTGGTCCCCAAATTTAGCTTACCTTAATAGAATAAATGAGGATACTGCTCTTGCATATCTTCTTCTCTCTTTCACGTTGCCTCTTGGCCTGAATGGTATTGCCAACAAATCTTTACCAAATATATAATTTTATTCCTTAGAACATGTTCTGTCCTTTCCAAGATCTGGGTTGGTTGTTCTACAAAAGTGACATCATCTTTTAGTTGTAGAGGTTAGTAAGATATGACATGTGATGAATCCTTGATATATCTTTGAAGCATAAACACGTGGAATACATTATGAATGCTAGCCAAAATTAGGGGTAATGCCAATCTGTACGCCATAGGCCTGACCTTTTGTAAGATCTCAAATGGGCTAATGAATCTAAGAGGCTAACTTCCCCTTTTGATCAAATCTCATGTCTCCCTTAGTTGGTAACACTTTCAAGAAGATGCACTCACTAACTTTGAACTTTAGATCTCTTCGCCTTCGACCTACATAACTTTTCCAGTGACTTTGAGTTGTTAATAATCTTTGACGTATAATTCAAATATTATCAACATCTTTTTGAATTAATTGAGGTCTCAAAAGCTTTCGTTCTCCTACCTTATCATAGTATATAGGTGATTTGCACTTTTTTCCATAAAGAGCTTCAAATAGGGCCATCTGTATACTAGAGTGGTAACTATTATTGTAAGAAAATTCAATTAGTTGCAAGTGAATATCCCAACTTCCACCAAAGTCCAAAGCATATGCTCTTAAGAAGTCTTCGAGAGTTTGTGTTATCCTTTGTCATCGATTTGGGGGTGAAAAGTTATACTAAACTTTAATTGTGCCTAAAGATTTTTGTAGACTTCCCTAAAACTTAGATTTAAAGATGAACATTGGATCTCATCTGAGATAATGTTAATTAGCACCCCATGATATCGAATAATCTCCTTAATATATAAGCTTGCTAGTTTATCCAATGAATACTTCTTGTTAACATGGAGGAAGTGAGTAGATTTAATAAGTCTGTCTACTAGTACTCAAATTCCGTCATAACCTTTTGTAGTCTTGGGTAATCTTGTCACAAAATCCATAGTGACTTGCTCCCACTTTCATTCAGGAATCGAAATCCTTTATAATTTTCCTTAGTGTCTAAGGTACTTTTGCCTTCACTTGCTAGCATATAAGACATTTAGAAACAAACTCTGCTATATCTCTCTTTATACCACGCCACTAGTAGTTTTGGCGTAAATCCTGATACATCTTGGTAGTCCCAGGATGGATATTAAATTTTGATCTATGTGCTTCCTCCAATAATTGCATCTTTATTGGATGGCTTTTGGGAACACAAAGTCGGTTGTGGAATATAATAAAACCATTTCGACTTAGAGGAATTTAGGTCTAGATCCTTGAGCTATCTCCTTAACTATCATATAAAGATATGCATCTTCCTTCTAACCCTATTTAACCTTTTCTACCAAATATGAATATGCTATCAGACATATAAGAAAACATTTATTTATCTCCGATAAAAGTTTAAGTTTTAAGTCTGTCAACTCTATTATCATAGAATTCCTTTGAATATTCATATAGGTTACAAGACTAGAAGTATTTCTACTTAAGATATCAGCAACTACATTAGCCTTCCTAGGATGGTAGTTGATATTAAAATCATAATTCTTTAGAAAGTCCAACTATCTTCTTTGTCTCATATTTAAATCTTTCTATGTGAAAATGTATTTGAAACTCTTATGATACGTGAATATTTCAAAAGTTTGTCTATAGAGATAATGCCTCCAAATTTTCATAACAAAAATGATAGCTACTAGTTCTAAGTTATGAGTAGGATAGTTCTTCTCATGATGCTTTAATTGTCTAGACACATAAGCAACTACCCTCTCATTTTGTATTAGAACACAACCAAGCCCTTGTAATGAGGCATCACTATATACTATAAAACTTTCTCCCTCCGAAGGAATCACCGAGATAGGAGCACTAGTTAATTTCTTCTTTAATTCTTGAAAACTTTGTTGACATTTATCATCCCATATGAACTTTATATTCTTCTATGTCAACCTGGACAAGGGTACTACTATTTTTAAAAAGCCTTATATAAATCTTCTATAGTATCCAACTAAACCCAAGAAGCTTCTAATATCCGAAACATTAGAAGACTACTTCCATTTTATCACAGCTTCAATCTTATGAGGGTTAATAGATATACTAGCACTCAACACTAGAAACATAACTTCATTGAGCTAGAAATTAGAAACATAACTTCATTGAGCTATAAATTATACTTATTTAATTTGGCATATAGTTTCTCTTGTCTTAGGACTTCCAAAACTGTTTTAAGATAGTGTTCATGTTCTGCCCTATTGTTGGAGTAGGTCAAGATACCCCTCAATGAATACAATTACAAATTTATCAAGATAAGGGTGGAACATTCTATTCGTGAGATCCATGAAGGCAACCAGTGCATTTGTGAGTAATCTTGTGAGAATTCCCCTCCTCTAGCTCTAAGTGTTGATTTCAGTTTAAGAGAGGGGTGAGTGGGTTGTAAAGGTTATCTCCTAAACTTGTGAAAAGGAGAAAAGAGTTGTAAGAGGGTAGTTGGTCTTTGCCCATTGAAGGAAGACCGTTAGTGGATGCTGATGATCTCAACGAAGGAGGAATCGGGAGTGGATGTAGGTCATGACGACCGAACCACTATAAAACTCGATTTGCATTTTTTGTTTCACTTTTCATTATCATTCTCATATTGTAAACTGATTTACTTGCTTACTACTTTCACTATGCTTACAAATGCGCTTTCAAGTTAAATGATTTTCGATATTGGTTTTCATCAAACGTAATTTTTTCAAATCGATGTGTTTTTTCATAAGCACTAATTCAACCCCCTCTCTTAGTATCGATTTCGGTCCTAACATTCTTGACCTCCCTCTCTAGGTCCTAGCTGTTGCTATCCAACTGTTTGGGATGGAGCTCAATGTTGATGTTGCTTTGGAGGGTAATCCTTCGACTTGTGCCCGGATTATTGACAATAAAAGCATACATGTTATCCCATGGGGCATGAGGTGGAAACATGATCTGTCTTCCCACATAAATAACATCTTATAATGACTTGATTACTAGGAGCTCTTGTTGTACATCCTTAAACTGCTCCCAAGTCACCATATTACCTCCAGCCTCTAACATCCTCCCTTTTAAGGCTCACCAAGTGTCTGTCTTCCCTTCCAAAATGAAAAAAAGTGAAAGGCACCTTCTGATTTTTCCTACATTCAATAGCTTTAAATGTCTTCTCCACTTGATGAATCCAACGTTCAATAAAGATTAGATCTGGTTTGCCCTAAAAAACTAGTGGTCCCAATCTCTTAAAGTGATCCAAGGTATTATTTCCATCTCGCGAAACTCGATCTCATTCCTCCTAATGCTCAAAGTATCCTCTAATAGCATTAAGGACTCTGTGTACGTCATTTGGAGCATTGACGGGTGTTAGGGCATGAGGTGCACTATGCAATGTTGGAGAAGCTGACACATAATCAGTGACAAGTGTACGTGAGGACTAGGTTTGCTTTACGATGCTTGAAACTTCCAAGTTATTGTTTGCTCGAACATCTCTCTCAGTGCGTAGACTAGTAGCATTGTGACCATGAGCATCTCGAGTGACAGGACCGCTATTCTTTGGAATTGGCTCCATTACTCCTATAATAGGTTAAAGACAATCATTGGTCAAAGTTAATCAAAGGACTTAACACCTATAAGTCTTAGACTATGCTTTGATACCATAAAAATCTATCACATCTTGGATTTTTTTTTTCACGATCATATTTTTCAATACATTCAGAGCAAGTAGATAAACATCACTTTATTCATAATTTATAATATTTATTATAATTTATTTATTCATTAAATCATAAGTCGAAAAGTAAACATAGTGATGTTAACTCAATGAATCATCTAAGTAGCTCTACCTAGTCACTGAAATCCGATTTAGTGCTAGTGGGAGGCTGCTTTGAAAATCAAAAATAAAGAAAATTCAGCAACGCTAACTAGGAACCCCAAAAGTTATCTCAAAATGAATACATGATAAAAAATCAATCATCTCATTTGTGTATATCAAATACCCGAAAATGCATTGCCCCAACAGTAGATGGAGATGCTTTCTCTTGTGGGATGAGTTTGTTTTCTCCCAATAGCGGATGGAGGCAAACTCATATTGCACTCCCAATAGCGAATGGAGTGGTGTCCCTCACCCGCCAAAGTGGAAACACGTTTCGCCCAACAACGGATGTAGGAACTATCCAACCGCCATATTTGACGACCCACTAATCTCCAAAGGGAATTGCCCTGCCCACCCTCAATAGGGTAATTATTAAATCTCAGATTTTGATGATGAAATCAATTGGTAAATTATTTGATCTAATCTATATGTTAAGAAAAATGTTCAGGATTAACTATGATAGCGATCAAGGCATAAAGCAAAACGAAGTGCTAGAGTCAAGATTGCGAATTCGATAATCTATATCGAGTAGACCTTGTCGTTGTGAGAATTCTTAATTCATGAGTTGTAGGGAGGGACTTATGTCACCACAAACAGAGACTAAAGCAAGTGTTGGATTTAAAGCTGGTGTTAAAGATTACAAATTGACTTATTATACTCCTGACTACGAAGTCAAAGATACTGATATCTTGGCAGCATTCCGAGTAACTCCTCAACCTGGAGTTCCGCCCGAAGAAGCAGGGGCTGCGGTAGCTACTGAATCTTCTACTGGTACATGGACAACTGTGTGGACTGATGGACTTACTAGTCTTGATCGTTACAAAGGGCGATGCTACCACATCGAGGCCGTTGTTGGGGAGGAAAATCAATATATTGCTTATGTAGCTTATCCTTTAGACCTTTTTGAAGAAGGTTCTGTTACTAACATGTTTACTTCCATTGTGGGTAATGTATTTGTGTGGGAGTTCGAGAGTTCGTCGGGAGTCTGGAGGTTCATCGAAGGTGCCGCTGAAATTGGTCGAGAAGTCCAGGACCTTGCCAAAGAAGCCTATCGAAACTCGCCAAGAAGATCATTGTGAAGTCCGTCAGAAGATCATTGGAAGAAACCTAAACTTACCAGACTTTTTTTGTTTAGTGTATACCTTAAAAATCAAAGTTAGCATATAATTAGGGTTAAGTTTAGGAGATAATCCTATTAAATCTGTTAAGAGCCAACTGGGCCTGTAATTGGACTGGTTTGGGTCGGATTCAAGGCCCAAAGAGGTTGCTGAATCCTGTCTGGTGGTAGCACCGCCAAACTAGGGTGATGGAACCACCTAGGGCTTAGTTTCCAGGAAGCCTGGGCGGTGGTACCGTCGACAGTTAATACTATCAAGCGGTGGTATTGCCCTGTCAGGCGATGGTACTGCTAGAGCTCAAGACTTTGTCAAGCGGTAGTACTGCCAAACTAAGTGGTGGTATCGCCCAGTGTCAATCTGCAAGCGGTGGTACCGCCCAATGGCGATGGTACCGCTAGTATCCCGAAAATTGGGGATGTGACACTTTTTGTTTCCAATTCTTAAGCCAATTAAGAGCTATAAATATCCCTTACTTCTCAGCTGGTAAAGCATAGAGAAGTGATAAGAACTAAACCGATTCTATAGTGAAATAGCTTGAAAAAATTGAGAGTTCACCTCCATCGTTTCTAAGTGTGAAAGTTTGTAAAAGGAGAGTGAGCCACTTGTGAAAGTTTTGTAAAGGGTAATTGTTCTTTGCCATTCAAGAAAGATCAATAGTGGAAATCGATGACCTTATTAGAGGAGGTGTCGGTAGTGGATGTTAGTCGAACGACTGAACTACTACTTTACTTTTGCTGCATTCTACTTTACTTCATTACAAACTGTCCAATCCCCTCCTCTCTACTCACTTATAAACTTATTTGAGTCAAATATATTTTCAAAATGGTTTTCATCGAACTAAGAATTTTATCGGACAAAGTTTTCGAAAATTATTTAAATTTGTTATTTTTATCCACTATACTAATTCACCCCCCCCCCCCCCCCCCCCCGCTCTTAGTGTCGTTCTTGATCATAGCAATTGGTACCAGAGCGAGGTCACTCTTATTTTGGTTTGAAACCCAAGAGAGATGGCATTTGCCGGAAACCAAGAGGGTTACTCAATCACACGTTTGTTAGGACTCTAGCTAGGAGAGTCCTAATTGAGAGGTGCATTCATTTAACCTACCTAGTTGACCCATATTAAATAGGTGAATAGGCTAGCTAGGGTTAGGAGGTTATTTCTTAGAGAAGTATTAGGAGTTGTAAAGGAATATAAGTCTTGAGTAGGAGTCCTATTAAGATTTGTTCTTAGAGAAGCATTAGGAGTTGTAAAGGAATAGGAGTTTTGAGTCGGAGTCCTATTAGGAGTTAGGGTTTAAAAGCCCTATAAATAGCCATGTATTCATCCTCTTTTAATAAGCAATAGATGAATCTTTTCTACAGCCTTTGAGCAGCAATTTAGAGGAAGAAACCCCTATAGAGTTCCAAGAAGACTGATCCCCTAAAGAAATCAACCCCAAGCTTATAATCTACTATTGAATCTCGAATTTTGATGATGACGTCAATTGTCATTTGTTATCTAATCCATATGTTGAGATAAGTGTGCAGGATTAACTATGATGAAAGTAAGACATGCAGCAGGAGTTGTGCCAGAGTCAAGACTATGATCACGTTGGGAGTTCGAGAGCTCGACGGAAGTCCGGACGATCGTCGGAGGTTCTGCGGGAACAAATATGAGAAGTCCAGCAGCTTGCCAAAAGAAGCTTGTTGGAACTCACTAAGTGGATCATAGCAAGTCCAGGAGTTTGCCGGAAGTCTGTCGGAGCATCGCCGGAGGTTCGTCGGATGTTCGCCGGAAGCTCGCCGGAAGAAGCGATTGATGCACCGGAAGCAAGCTGTAGTAAATGTCTTAATAAATTTATAGTTAGCATGATGATTAAGTTAGAAATGGGAGGTGATCCCATTAACTTAATCTTGGGGCAATTGGGCCCTTGACAGACTCAAATTGGGCCAAATGGATCAACCCATTCGGACCCATATTTCTTGGCCAGAGGTGGCACCGCCTGGGTCGGCGGTGGCATCGCCCAGGGCTTAGTCTCCGAGCTCTGGCTGGGCGGTGCAACCGCCTTTGACAAAGGTGCAACTGCTTGAGCTCGGTCTCTGAGCTTTGGCTGGGCGGTGCAACCGCCCTAGTCAGGCGGTGGCATCGCTTGAGCTCGGTCTCCGAGCTCTGGCAGGAGGTGGCACCGCCCTTGACAGGAGGTGGCACCGCCCAGAGGCTCAGTCTTCGAGCTCTTCCAGGCGGTGCAACCGCCCCAGTCAGGCGGTGCAACCGCCAGACCTCAGAATTCTGGGAATTGACATTTTTGAGCTCGGAATTCAAACTGGGTTGGAGTCTATAAATACCCTACCCTTTCGGCAATGAAAGGGCAAACAAAAACACCGAAATCCTGATCTTATTCTGTGATTTTTAGAGCTCAAAAGTGTTGTAAAGTCTAGAAGTTCTTCTCCCTCTTTTCTTCCAAGTTCTGATCTTTCAAGAGAGGAGAGAAAATTCTGTAAGGGTTATCTCCTAAGCCCGTCAAAAGGAGTGAAATTGTAAAAGGGTGGTTGGCCTTCGCCTATTGAAGGAAGACCTCTAGTGGACGTCGGTGACCTCGTCGGTGGAGGAAGCCAGAAGTGGATGTAGGTCAAGATTGACTGAACCACTCTAAAATCGCGGTGCTCTTTGGTTTGCATTTACTTTGAGCATATTATCTTTATTGCAAACCTCCTCAATAGCTTACTGCCTTCTACGCTTTTACGATCATGTTTCAAAGTTCAGTATTTTCCAAATTGGTGTTTAGACGTAAATCAGTTTTATCGTATGAAAATCATATTTCAGTTTGCACTTACATTCTGATTTCCATCATAACTGCAAACTGCCTTTATAGATTCGCTTTAACTGCATCTTGCTTGATCACAAGTTAAAGTGATTTACGAATCAGCTTTTCTACCGAAATCGCTCTTATCGTACGAACGCAGTTTTAATCGTCGAAAGTTTTCCACTATACTAATTCACCCCCCCTCTTAGTGCTCTTGATCCTAACAATTGGTATTAGATCTTGGTTCACTCTCAAATGGATTAAAACCCAAGAGAGATGACATACGCCGGAAACCAAGAGGGTCATTCTATTACACGTCCACCCATGTTCAATGGGACAGATTACACCTATTGGAAGACCTGAATGAGGATCTTCCTTATTTCAATGAATTTTGAACTTTGGAATCTTGTCGAAAATGGATTTTTGAAGTCTTCTCTTCCAATGATCGATTGGAATGAATTGAAAAAAAAGACTTTCGCTCTTAATGCAAAGGCTATGAATGCCTTATTTTGTGCGCTTGATAAAAATGAGTTTAATCGTGTTTCGGTTTGTGAAACCACGTTTGATATTTGGCATACACTCGAAGTGACTCACGAAGGCACAAGTAGAGTGAAAGAGTCAAAAATCAACCTTTTGATACACTCTTTCGAACTTTTCCGAATGAAACCGAGCGAGACTATTGGTGACATGTACACCCGTTTCACGGATGTCGTCAATGGTCTAAAAGGACTCGGCAAAAGTTTTTCAGATTTTGAGCTCGTAAATAAGATTCTAAGATCCCTTCCTAAGAGTTGGGACCCTAAAGTCACTGCTATTCAAGAGGCTAAAGATTTAAGCAACTTCCCTCTTGAAGAACTAATCGGGTCATTAATGACCTATGAAATGACATTCAAGGCTCATGAAGAGCAAGAAGACATCCTTCCAAAGAACATGAAGGATATGACACTTAGAACTTTAGATGACCACTTGAGAGAAAACTCAAGTGATAAGGACTGTGACGATGACTTGGCACTTCTAATAAGGAAATTCAAAAAATTCATTAAGAGAAACAAGTTTAAAAATGACACAAAAAATAAACTTGAACTCAAAAAGGACCAAGTTATCTGCTACAAGTGCAAAAAGCCGGGACACTACAAAAGTGATTGTCCCCAAGCCAAGAAGAGAACATCAAAGAAGAAGGTGCTCAAAACAACGTGGGATGACTCGAGCGCGTCCGAAGAAGAGGAGTCGAACACCGAGCAAGTTGCTCATTACGCCTTAATGGCCATCGGAGAGGAGGTAACAAATTTAATTGATGCAGATTTATCATTTGATGAGTTATTAAATGCCTTCCATGACTTATTTAATGAATGCAAGATTATTAGTAGAAAATACAAATTGCTAAAAAAGGAGCATGATAGTCTTACTTGTAATTTCGATAAGTTAAAAACTGAATATCATGATAGTTTAGGTTCTTGTATAAAATGCCATGATCTAGAAACTATCCAAAAGGAAAACTTGCTACTCAAGGACACCTTGAAGAAATTCGAGGTTGGTAGCAAGTCTTTAAACATGATCCTTACAAACAAGGGTCACGTTCCCAAAAGAAGTGGAATCGGATTTGTGAGAAATCCTCACCAAAATCCAACCACCTTCATAAAAGGCCCCATCCTACATGTTCGACACCAAAGCAAATGCAACTTTTGTTGCAAACATGGACACAAAACGCATTATTGTCCATTCAAGAAAATTAGTCCAAACAAATTAATTTGGGTTCCTAAAGGAACCATGATAAACTCTATGCAACATGACAAACAATGCAGATCAGTTTTTGAGGCACCCAAAAGTAAATGGGTACCTAAAAATTATCCTTTCTTGTAGAGACATACACCATCACAAGCTAGGAGCAAGAGATGGTACCTTGATAGTAGATGCTCAAGGCATATGACCGGAGATCCATCTCAATTCTCTAAGCTCACTAGCATAGACGAAGGCTATGTCACCTTCGGATACAACAACAAGGGTAAAATCGACAAAGGAACCATAGGTAACAAATCCAACTTCTTTATTGAAGATATTTTGTTAGTTGATGGTTTAAAACATAACCTCTTGAGTATTAGTCAATTATGTGATAAAGGATATATCGTCAAATTCGAATCTAATGCTTGCATCATTAAAAAACCACACAAAAACACATCTATGATTGCATTAAAACAGAATAACGTATACACCATTAACATCAACGATCTTTGCAATGAAGTATGTTTCTCAGTTTTGAATGAGGATGCTTGGCTTTGGCATAGGAGATTAGGTCATGCTAGCATGAAACTAATCACTCAAATATCGTCCAAAGAACTTGTACAAGGAATTCCTCACATCAAGTTCATCAAAGATAATGTGTGTGATGCTTGTCAATTAGGAAAATAAATTAAGAGTAGTTTCAAATCTAAGAATCAAATAAGCACATCTAGGCCCTTACAATTGATCCATATGGACTTATTGGACCAATCTCTACATCAAGCCTAGGAGGTAGCAAATACGTCTTCGTCATTGTAGATGACTATAGTAGATACACATGGACTTATTTCTTGAACCACAAAAATGAATGCTTTAGATATTTCACCAAGTTTTGCAAACTTGTTCAAAATGAAAAGGGTTTTATGATTTCATCAATTCAAAGTGATCACGGTGGTGAATTTCAAAACCGTGATTTTCAAGAATTTTGTGAATCTAATGGATACAACCACAACTTCTCTACTCCAAGAAATCCTCAACAAAATGGAGTAGTAGAAAGAAAGAATAGCAATTTACAAGAAATGACAAGAACCATGTTGAATGAACATAGTCTACCTAAATATTTTTGGGCCGAAGCTGTAAACACTGCATGCTATATTTTGAATAGAGTTTTAGTAAGACCCTTACTCACCAAAACTCCCTATGAGTTGTGGAACAATAAAAAACCCAATGTTTCATATTTTAAAGTTTTTGGGTGTAAGTGTTTTATCTTGAATGAAAAAGATGCCTTAGGAAAATTTGATGCTAAATCCGATGAAGGAATTTTTCTTGGTTATTCTTCGGTTTCTAAAGCTTTTCGTATCTTCAATAAAAGGACTTTAATTATAGAAGAATCTATTCATGTTGTTTTCAATGAGATTTTCGAAATCAAGAAAAATGACTTTGATGATGATGTTAATTTCGATTCTTTGAATTTAAATGAAACCCCTTCTCCAACTAGCAACTTGGATGCATCCACTTCCGAAACATCCTTACCCAAGGATTGGAAGTATGTAGATGCTCATCCTAAGGAGCTAATCCTAGGAGACACTTCTAAGGGGGTTCAAACACGTTCATCTCTTAAAAATTTTTATGCCAACACCGCTTTTCTCTCCCAAATTGAACCTAAATGTATTAACGAAGCCATGAAAGATGATTCATGGATTATCGCAATGCAAGATGAGTTAAATTAATTTGAGAGAAATGAGGTATGGAAGCTTGTTCCTAGGCCAAATGACCATTTAGTTATTGGTACTAAATGGGTCTTTAGAAACAAGCAAGATGAATATGGTATCGTGGTGAGAAACAAGGCTAGGTTAGTGGCCAAAGGTTTCAACTAAGAAGAAGGTATCGATTTCGAAGAAACTTTCACTCCTGTGGCTAGATTAGAAGCCATAAGGATGCTCCTTGCCTATGCTAGTAATAATAATTTTAAGTTGTTTCAAATGGATGTTAAAAGCACTTTTCTTAATGGCTTTATTTCTGAAGAAGTTTATGTTGAACAGCCTCTCGGATTTGAAAATAATAGCCTCCCTAATCATGTATTTAAATTAACCAAAGCTCTCTATTATTTAAAACAAGCCCCAAGGGCTTGATATGATAGACTAAGTACTTTTCTTATTGAAAACAATTTCACAAAAGGCAAGGTCGATACTACATTGTTTATCAAGAATTTTGAAAATAATTTTCTCATTGTTCAGATTTATGTTGATGATATTATCTTCGGTTCTACGAATAAATCTCTTTGTGAATCTTTTGCTAAAACCATGAGTCTCAAATTTGAAATGAGTTTGATGGGAGAATTAACCTTTTCTTAGGCTTATAAATTAAGCAACTAAGCAATGACATCTTTATTAGTCAAACTAAATATGCTTTAGACCTACTGAAAAGATTTAATATGGATAGCTCAAAGGCTATTAACACCCCTATGAGCACCTCCACTAAGTTAGAAGTTGATGAGAGTGGAGAAAGCTTTGATAAAAAAACTTATAGGGGTATGATAGGAAGTTAACTTTACCTCACTGCAACTAGACTAGATATCATGTTCAGTGTAGGATTTTGTGTAGGACTTTGTGCTGGGTGTAGATGTTGAATATCGGATTTTGATGATAAAATCAATTGATGGGTTAATTGATCTAATCCATATTATTGAGTTAAGTGTGCAGGATTAACTACGATAACTAGAAAACATAAAGCAAGAATACCGGAGTCAAGTTCGATGGACGTTTAAGAGACCGAAGAATCATCGGAGATGATGCCGGAACCAACCGAAAAGAAATCGGGAACCTGTCGGAATTTTCGGAAGTTCGCCGAAGAGATCGTCGGAAGTTCGCGGAGATCACCGAGAAGGCTCGGCTACTCGTTAAAGTCATCACAAGATCGGGAGCTGTTGGGAGTCCATCGGAAGAAACCCGAGAGCATATCGGAAGTTCGCCGGAAGTTCGTCGGAAAGCTCGCCGGAACAAGACTCGACGTTGAAAACTTGCTTAGGATATTTTTAGTTATGTAGTTCACATGTAATTAGGATTAGGATTAAAAGGTAATCCTATATCCTAGTTAGGGGCCAACTGGGCCCAAAATTAGACTTGGTTTGGGCTGAAATTAAAGCCCAACCTGTGAACCGCCAGATTGGGCGGTGGCACCGCCCAGCACCCGAGAGCCAGGCGATGGCACCGCCTGGTTGGGCGGTGGCACTGCCCAGCACCCGAGTGCCAGGCGGTGGCACCGCTTGGCTGGGCGGTGGCACCGCCAGTCCACTGTCAGTGTTAGACACTAACAGGCGATGGCACTGCCAGCATCGGGAACCAAAGAGAATTCAAATTTTGGAGCCCAAATTTGAATCCTCTTGAGGCCTATAAATACCCCTCAAATCTCAGCCGAGATTACAACTTTTGAGAAGCAATTGATTGAGAGAAATGTCTTAGAAAAAGTCTTAGCAAGTCTTGTTTTCAATTTGCTAGAGTGTTCACCTCCTTCTTTCTTGCTGAAAATTTGTAAGAGTGTGAACCGCTTGTAAAAAGTTGTAAGAGGGGTATTTGCCCTTCCCCTTCAAGAGATTTGCTAGTGGAAGGTGAGAGCCTCATCGAAGAGGGCCTCACAAGTGGATATAGGTCATTTGACTGAACCACTTTAAAATCGGCGTGATCTCTGGTTTGCATTTCATTATTGCTATTTACATTACTGCAAACCTTCTTACGTGCTTTATTTCATTATTACCTTTGCTGCATACCTTTACGAACACACGTTCAAGTTAAACTTTTCAAGTTCGGTTTTTATCGTATCAAAAGATTTGTCGAAACCAAAATTTTAATCCGTTGCACTAATTCACCCCCCCCTCTTAGTGCCGCTCCGATCCTAATAGTAGACTAGATAGAAAAAGCACATCAGTAACATGTCAATTTTTGGGACATTCCCTTGTTTCCTGGTCATCTAAGAAATAAAACTCGGTTGCTCTATCAATAACTGAAGCTGAATATATTGCAGCTAGTGCATGCTGTGCACAAGTTGTGTGGATGAAAAACACCTTAGTAGATTATAAAGTCTATCTTAAAAACATTCCCATTAAATGTGATAACACGAGTGCAATATGTTTAACAAAGAATCTCATTCAACACTCAAGAACAAAACATATTGATATTAGACATTACTTTATACGAGATTATGTTACTAATCATGATGTAATTATAGAGTTCATAGATACTAAGCATCAACTAGCTGATATTTTTACAAAACCTCTAAGTGAAGAACAATTTGATTTTATAAGAAGAGAATTAGGAATGTTGATGTGTCCAAATGCATAAACTTGTTAAAATTATTCGGACTTTATTGATTGAATGATCAAATCACTTAATTACCATTACATGCCTAAAATAACTTGTTGGAAATTAATACAAAAATTTCCATAATAATGAGCATGTCTTCATGAATGTATAGTCTTGTCCGATTGCATGAAAGTATAGTCTTCATGAATGTATAGTCTTGTCCGATTGCATGAAAGTGTTAAATTAAATTTTCAGTTCCAATCGGATTTCATGAATACATTATTCTCTTTCGGACTTTGATTCACATCATCTAGCAAATGCATATCTTTTAGACTTATCATGTGAAAAATATTCCCTTTGAAAAATAAATTTAATGATTCCTTCTTATAAAAGGAAGATATTTTTTGTGTAAGGATTTGATTCACATAAATATCCCGATCATTGTAAAGCATGCCTTAATATCCTATCGATTTGAACTACACAAATGACTTTACTCCTTTATGCAAAAAAGGTAATAACAAATAAAAAGGAAGAAGTTTTCACTCTATGTAAATAATCTTCATGTCATGTTTTTTCTTGAGATGTTTGTATCCTATCACTCTATGTAGATAAATGACATGAACCTATTTATGGCATCACACATATATTTAAAAGTTGTTTATATTGTTCTCCTTTTTGTTGATGACAAAGGGGGAGAAATATATGAATTGATGCTATAAATGCCATATTATGTTGAAAAAAGCATATATATAAATTGATGCTATGATTATGCCATGCTTGCATCATCGAAAATATTTGAATTAATGATAACTATGATTGCCATATTAGCAATATGCCATGTTTGCATTATGTTAAGATATCAAGAACTTGCATCGTAGTCCTAAGTGTTGATATCTTACCATGTGATGAAATGCTATGATTGCTAAAAGACTTGAAATGTGTGCATCATGTTAAGATATCAAAATCTTACTTCGAAATTTTACATGTTGATATCTTACCATATGATGAATTGCTATCATTACCATAATTCACATTTGAAATTTGAAAATGGATGTCGAGTCTTGACATCATACATCATTTTCAGAGAGATACATCATGATGGGAATCATGATGGGAGTATTGATAAGGTTAAATGATTTAAACTTATCAGTATATCTCTTGAATTCAAAGGCTTTGAATTCAAGAATAACTTATCTCAATTATGACACATAGATAGGGGGAGTTAAGGTTAACTCCGTTATCAATTGATTGTCATTATAAAAAAGGGGGAGATTGTTGAATCTCGGATTTTGATGATGACGTCAATTATCATTTGTTATCTAATCCATATATTGAGATAAGTGTGCAGGATTAACTACGATGAAAGTAAGACATGCAGTAGGAGTTGCGTCGGAGTCAAGACTATGATCACGTTGGGAGTTCGAGAGCTCGACGGAAGTCCGGACGGTCGTCGGAGGTTCTGCGGGAATAAATCCGAGAAGTTTAGGAGCTTGCCAAAAGAAGCTCGTCGGAACTCGCCAAGTGGATCATCGCAAGTCCAGGGGTTTGTTGGAAGTCCGTCGGAGCATCGTCGGAGGTTCGTCGGATGTTCGCCGAAAGTTCGTCGGAAGCTTGCCGGAAGAAGCGATTGACGCACCGGAAGCAAGCTGTAGTAAACGTCTTAAGAAATTCATAGTTAGCACGATGATTAAGTTAGAAATGGGAGGTGATCCCATTAACTTAATCTTGGGGCAATTGGGCCCTTGACAGACCCAAATTGGGCCGAATGGATCAACCCATTGGGACCCAAATTTCTTGGCCAGAGGTGGCACCGCTTGGGTCGGCGGTGGCACCGCCCAGGGCTCAATCTCCGAGCTCTGGCTGGGCAGTGCAACCGCCTGAGCTCGGTCTTCGAGCTCTGGCAGGAGGTGCAACCGCCCTTGACAGGAGGTGGCACCACCTAGAGGCTCAGTCTTCGAGCTCTGCCAAGTGGTGCAACCGCCAGACCCCGAAATTCCGGGAATTGACAATTTTGAGCTCGGAATTCAAACTTGGGGGCGACATCATATGCGCAGCGGAAGAACAAGAAAACAAAATCCCCGATTCCCAAAGAGATGTTCGTCGTCGTGTGAAGATTGGTGCGCAAAATCCGCGAAACTTAAAACTTCGTATAGAGTAGATTGTGTTACCTAGGGAGATCGTATATCCCTGTTTCCTTGTAGATCCTTAGGAGAGGGTGAAGGAGGTCAAGCGTCCTCCTCTCTAGCGGTGATCCACACAGCAGGGTTGCGATGACGCTCCTCAAAACTCCAGGCCTGCTCTGAGGTGGAGAGGGAGAGGAGAATAGGAAAGGCAAGCAAAGACTCTAGCCTATGAGGCTCTGAATCCCTCATATTTATAGAGGTCCCCTGTCAAACCCTAATGGGTCCTCCCCTAGTGGGTATTGGATCTGCATCCAATAAGACAAGGGCTTCGTCGGATATCTCATATCCGAACCTCTACTCATCGCAATGCCTACCATATGTGTGTGACCCTCTAGGCCCAATATCGAGCTGGCCGTGAGTCATATCTATCAGAACTCCTTCTAACTCAGTGAATTATTATCTCTGTAATAATTCACTTGACTCATCGACTACGGACGTACTAGGCCACTACACCGTAGTCCCCAGACAATACAGGGGAATCCAATCCATTGGACCTGTCTATCCTCAGTTACCGTGTACCTATAGTCCCTCATCCATCTAATATCCCAGAGACCGTATATCGAGCATGGTGCTGTCAAACCCATACGGTTTCTACTCGAGTCTCGTTCTAATCGGATTCTCCCAGAGAACTCTTTCTCTCTCAACCCGAATGACCCTGGCCAGGGATTTGTCTGAGTAAGAACACATGGGATATTCCTCTCATGACGCCGAGAGTGGATGATCCTCTATCGACACTCAATAGCCCTCGTAAGGTTAACTACCACTCCCAATGACCAGCTGTACTAGATCTGGGATAGCCAAACCTATAAGTCTGGTATCAAAGAGTTGAGCACTCATACAGGACATCCTTGGTGTCTCAAGTCTAAGGACCAAATACACCACTAGGACTACGGAATCGCTGTCTGACAATAAGGCATCATCAACCATCCAGCATTCCGTAAGCGGATCAATCAGTGAACTCATTCTCCAATGAGTACCTGTACTGTATCCCTAGTGTCCCTACACGAGCAGCTATGAGACCAACTGCATCCATCATATGGACAGGTATACAGCACACCAGTCTGTCCGGTTATCACGATGTCCCTCTCGAGTAACCTATGACCGGGATTATTTAGGATATATATTTAAAGGTGAATCGATCTCATTATCGTGATCTCATCACGATCCGATTCCCATTGCACAAATCCAAGGACATCACAATATATATATATATATATATATATATATATATATATATATATATATATATATATATATATATATATATATATATATATATATATATATATATATATATATATATATATATATATATATATATATATATGCAATAGTTATAAAGTGATATACGCCAAAATATAATAAGCAAAAAGATTCTGTATCAAGTCACACGTGCCATCACTCACGTGATTGGCTTGCTGGGCACCTATGACTAGCAATTCAGACCCAGATTTCTTGGCCAGAGGTGGCACCGCCTGGGTCGGCGGTGGCACCGCCCAAGGCTCAGTCTCCGAGCTCTGGCTGGGCAGTGCAATTGCCTCTGATAGAGGTGCAACCGCCTGAGCTCGGTCTCCGAGCTCTGACAAGAGGTGCAACCACCCCTGACAGGAGGTGGCACCACCCAGAGGCTCAGTCTTCGAGCTCTGCCAAGCGGTGCAACCGCCAAACCCCGGAATTTCGAGAATTGATAATTTTGAGCTCGGAATTCAAACTGGGTTGGAGCCTATAAATACCCCACCCTTTCAGCAATGAAAGGGCAAACAAAAACACCGAAATCCTGATCTTATTCTTTGATTTTTAGAGCTCAAAAGTGTTGTAAAGTCTAGAAGTTCTCCTCCCTCTTTTCTTCCAAGTTCTGATCTTTCAAGAGAGGAGAGAAAATTCTGTAAGGGTTGTCTCCTAAGCCCGTCAAAAGGAGTGAAACTGTAAAAGGGTGGTTGGCCTTCGCCTATTGAAGGAAGGCCTCTAGTGGACGTCGGTGACCTCGTCAGTGGAGGAAGCCAGAAGTGGATGTAGGTCAAGATTGACCGAACCACTCTAAAATCACGGTGCTCTCTGGTTTGCATTTACTTTGAGCATATTCTCTTTACTGCAAACCTCCTCAATAGCTTACTGCCTTCTGCGCTTTTACGATCGTGTTTCAAAGTTCAGTATTTTCCGAATCGGTGTTTAGACATAAATCAGTTTTATCGTACGAACATCATATTTCAGTTTGCGCTTACATTCTGATTTCCATCATAATTGCAAACTGCCTTTATAGATTCGCTTTAACTGCATCTTGCTTGATCACAAGTTAAAATAATTTACGAATCGACTTTTCTATCGAAATCACTCTTATCGTACAAACGTAGTTTTAATCGTCGAAAGTTTTTCGCTGCACTAATTCACCCCCCCCTCTTAGTGCTCTTGATCCTAACATCTACAAGGGTTCTATCATCTCATATCAAAGCAGAGTTCTTGGCATCTCGTTGCCCTTCCACAGCCTTCCATCAGCCCTCCACAACCGCCCAAAGCAATTCCCACAATTGCTTAAAAGATCATCGTCGAATTCTGTCGTCATCTCCACCACCATGGATCATCCTTTGATCTTCCTATGATTGCAACAGGTTTTGGTTTCCTAACTTACTGCTGCTGTAATTTAGTTATCCTTATTCAAAAATCTAAAAAAAATTGTTCCTATATTACTGCAAATTCCTGTCATCGCAAAAGTTATCATCTTTGTGAATGAAGGATTGTTACAGAAAATTTCAACCGTATATTATTTCTTTAACCGATCTATTTGCAACCCTTTTTGAACAAAATTTCTTGTACACTTCATAGATCATCTTGGCTTCCATCAAAGATTGATCTATTAGGAATTCATCTTCATTTCTAAAAACGTTCTTGTGTTGCTGCAAATTTTCGTCGCAAGCCGCTGAAATTTTTCGACGAGAATTCTGCTATCGCAACTTGCACCAATTTCCTTGCTATTATACTGCCAAAATTTTCTTGATTAAATTTTCCATCTTTGCTGTTATATAAACTAAGATTTTGCTGTAAAATTATGTTAGGACTCTAGCTAGGAGAGTCCTAATTGAGAGGGACATTCTGTTAGGACTCTAGCTAGGAGAGTCCTAATTGAGAGGGACACTCTATTAGGACTCTAACTAGAAGAGTCCTAATTGAAAGGGACATTCTGTTAGGAGGTTTTTTCTTGGAGAAGAATTAGGAGTTGTAAGGGAATAGGAGTCTTGAGTATGAGTCATATTAGGAGTTGGTTAGAAGTAAGAGTCTTAAGTAGGAGTCCTATTAGGAGTTAGGGTTTAGAAGCCCTATAAATAACCATGTATTCCTTCTCTTTTCTTAGGCAATAGATGAATCTTTTCTACAGCCTTTGAGCAGCAACTTGGAGGGAGGAACCCCTATAGAGTTCCAAGGAAGCCGATCCCCTAAAGAGATCAACCCCAAGTTTAGAATCTGCAAGGGTTCTAACACCTGGTATCAGAGCAGCGTTCTTGGCATCTCGCTGCCCTTCCACAGCCATCCATCAACCCTCTACAACCATCCAAAGCAATTCCCACAATTGCTTAAAAGATCGTCGCCGAATTCCACCATCATCTCCACCACCGCAGATCAACCTTTGATCTCCCCGTGAATTGCAACAGCAAACTTTCACTGATTTCTATCAAATCTATACATGTCTTTAACTCGTCAACAAAAGAGAGATCTTAACATCACAGATTTGGAGTCATATACTATGGCATCTGAGGAGGCAATCAATGCTAAATTTGAAGCCTTTGAGGCACGAATGGAGGATAAGATTCGGACTCTCCTTACCGAATTCAGTTTGGGCTGACCACCAAGCCCGAAGAAATCACATCAAGGAGAGAGCTCTAGCCAATCACATCATGCCCAAAGAGATGACTTCCAAGAGAGGGGAGGCTCTATGACCGACCCCAACTATTCGCGCATGAGAGTGGACTTCCCTAGATGGGAAGAAGGAGACCCAATTGGTTGGATCTCGCGTGCTGAGCGATATTTTCGGTACCATAAAACTGCGGATGCATCCATGGTGGAAATTACAGCTATACATCTTGAAGGGGATGCAATACAATGGTTTGACAGGTTTGAACACACTTATGGAGCCCTTTCATGGCGACAATTCAAAGAAGGACTACTGATTCGCTTCGGACCAACTTATTACGAGAACATTGACGGACAACTAGCAAAGATCCGACAAACCTCCACCATTCAAGAGTACCAAACCAGGTTTGAAAGGTTATCTAATCAAACTCGTGATTGGTTTGAAAAACAGTTATTGGGGACTTTTATTGAGGGCTTAAAGCTGGAGATCCGGGGAGAAGTTAAGGCGTGACAACCATACACGCTTATGGCAGCCATCTCTTTCGCACGACTTCAAGAGGAGCGATTGAACCATGAAGCCCGGAGGACAAGGATCACTCCATGACCTACAATACTAAAGCCCTCAGCCCCCCCTATTATCAACCGAGTCCCTGCACCGAAAAGGTTAACAAGAGAAGAACTTCGGGAGCGATCTGCGAAGGGGTTATGTTGGCATTGCGACGAGCCGTGGAGCCGCGAGCATCGCTGTAAAAAAGGTAGACTTCTTATGATTGAACCAGTAGAAGAAGAGGTCATTGAACATCTAGAAGAGAGCCTTGAACATGAAGAAGAAGATATGGAAGAAAAGCCACAGCCGACCGACATTACGGTACACGCACTAGCCGGCTATTCAAATCCGCAAACAATGAAAGTTGGAGGCCTTCTCAAACAACAGCCGATCACTGTTCTCATCGACACGGGTAGCACTAATAACTTCCTGAATAGTAAGGTTGCTGCTCGGATGGCACTGCATATTGAAGGTTGCAGCAAGTTCGATGTAAAGGTTGCTGACGGTAGAATCCTAAAGTGCGACCAAAGATGTCCGCAGGTGAAACTATTACTGCAAGACCAAGAAATTATCACCGATTTCTTCCTCCTACCAATCGATGACTATGAGGCAGTGCTTGGTATAGAATGGCTGACTACACTAGGTGATGTCTCTTGGAACCTTTCTAAATTAATTATGAAATTCTACTGTAAGGGCAAACAGATCATCCTACGCGGGAAGCGCGGAAGCAACATTACCACTGTTTCGACCCAACGAATGGAAAAAGTTTTACACAAGGTAAATGGTGCCTTTTTGATGCACCTCCAGCAGCAACCAGAGGGGAAGAAAATAGAAATTGAAGATCAAAATCTTGCCCAATTGCTTACTGAATTTGCCGACATATTTGCTGAACCGCACGGTCTTCCTCCTTCTCGGCAACATGACCATCGAATTCCAATCCTTCCGGGCAAGCCACCAGTGAACACTCGACCATACTGATATCCTCACCTCCAGAAAGATGAAATTGAAAGGATCGTAAAGGAGATGCTTGAAACAGGGGTGATTCGACCAAGTTGCAGCCCCTATTCCTCACCGGTGCTACTTGTACGCAACAAGGACGGAACTTGGCGGATGTGCATCGACTACCGAGCTTTAAATGACATCACCGTCAAGGACAAATACCCAATACCAGTGGTGGATGAACTTCTTGATGAATTGAACGGAGCTCGAGTCTTCACGAAGTTGGACCTCCGATCCGGTTACCACCAAATTCGGGTATGTAACGATGACATTCCAAAAACTGTATTTCGCACACATGATGGCCATTATGAATTCTTGGTAATGCTCCTTCAACCTTTCAAAGTCTCATGAATGATATATTTCAGAGCTTTCTTCGTAAATTTGTGCTGGTATTTTTCGATGATATTCTCGTTTACAGCCCTTCTCTTGAGACTCACTTTCAGCATTTACGGATTGTTTTGACGATCCTTCGGGAGAATACTCTTTTTGTTAAGCAACTAAAGTGCAGCTTTCTCCAGCAAAAAGTAGAGTACCTTGGGCATATAATATCAGAAGAAGGAGTGGCGGTAGACCCAACAAAAATTGAGGCAATGCAAGGCTTGCCGAAACCTACAAACGTGAAATTACTGTGGGGCTTCCTTGGACTAACGGGCTACTACCGAAAATTTGTTAAGGACTATGGGAAGATCAGTGCACCACTCACTTCTTTACTGAAAAAAGATGCTTTCCAATGGTCGGACAAAGCCTCTGCTGCCTTCGACAAACTTAAAGCAGCCATGACAACGACGCCGGTGCTTGCACTACCAGATTTCAATAGACCCTTCATCATTGAGGCCGACGCATCTGGAGTCGGAATTGGAGCCGTTCTCATGCAAAATGGTCGACCACTCGCATACACTAGCAAGGCATTATCTCCCTCCCATCAAAATATGTCAGTATATGATAAGGAGATGCTTGCCATTGTACATGCAGTAATGAGGTGGAGACCCTACCTGATCGGCCGGCGATTTCAAATTAAAACTGACCATAAAAGCCTCAAGTACTTTTTGGAGCAAAAGATATCATCCCCTGAGCAGCAAAAATGGGTAACCAAACTTCTTGGATTTGATTATGAAATTATTTACAAAAAGGGGAAAGAAAACGTTGTTGTAGATGCACTCTCACGGCTACCTGAACAAGCTAAGGTTTCAGCCATCTCCCTTCCTACCACCGGTCTCCTCGAGGACATTAGGGAAGAATGGAAGAAGGATCCAGAGATCAGCAAGATCATAAAAAAATTGGAGGAGGATCCAAGTGCAATAGCCCACTACACTTGGGATTTGAGGGATTTACGCTACAAAGGTCGCATTGTGCTTATACCTGACTCCCCTTGCATCGCAATCATCTTGCATGAAATGCACTCTATACCTTCAGCAGGGCACTCTGGATTCCTAAGAACCTACAAAAGAGTGAAGCAAAATTTTTATTGGAGAGGGATGAAAAAAATTATTGCTGAATATGTGGCACAATGTGATGTATGTCAACAGCACAAGGGTGAAACTGTGGCAAATCCAGGGAAGCTACAACCACTACCCATACCAGACTCAGTATGGACTAACATCTCAATGGACTTCATTGAAGGGCTGCCATCTTCCAAAGGTAAAAGCACGATTCTCGTGGTGGTTGATTGACTTACGAAATATGCTCATTTTTGTGCTGTGAGAAATCCCTACACTGCTGCTAGTATTGCTCAGATTTTCATAGAAAATATTGTTAAACTGCATGGGATGCCAAGGTCCATCATAAGTGATCGTGACAGGATCTTCACTAGTAAATTTTGGACCGAGTTATTTCAGTTACAAGGCACCAAACTCAAGATGAGCACAGCATATCATCCACAAACTGATGGCCAAACAGAGGTGGTAAATAGGTGCTTAGAGACATACCTCCGGTGTTTCGCTAGCGACCGACCAAAAGAGAGGGCAAAATGGCTTCCTTGGGCCGAATGGTGGTATAATACTACATATCATTCATCTACAAAATGTGCCCCTTATGAAGCATTGTATGGTCGACCAGCACCTGTTATTCCAAAGTATGCAATTGGCTCGGCCAAGGTAGATCAGGTTGACCAAGAATTGATTGATAGGGACAAACTCTTACAACTGTTAAAAGATAATCTCTCTACCGCTCAAGCCAGAATGAAGCAGCAAGCCGAGACATGACGAAGTGAAAGAGAATTTTCAGTGGGAGATTGGGTTTATCTTCGCCTACAACCATACAAGCAACTCTCTATCAACACTCGAGCCTCCATGAAGCTATTCCCACGTTTTTATGGGCCCTATCAGATCACAGAGCGTATTGGAGCCGTGGAATACAGACTTAAATTACCTGAAGATACCAAAATTCACCCTGTCTTCCACGTATCATGCCTAAAGCCCAAGTTGGGAGAACACGAGTCACCCCAGATCCAACTGCCCAACACAACTGAGGATGGAGTTATTCAAGCCCAACCACAGGCCATCCTCGATCGTAGGATCGTGATGCGTCGCCGACATCCCTCTACTAAAGTACTAGTGCATTGGAATAATCTACCACTTAAGACGCCACATGGGAACCATATGAGGAGCTGAAGACCCGGTTCCCTGAGTTCATGGAATCTCAGCCTTGAGGACAAGGCTGATTTGAAGAGGGCGGGTCTGTTAGGACTCTAGCTAGGAGAGTCCTAATTGAGAGGGACATTCTGTTAGGACTCTAGCTAGGAGAGTCCTAATTGAGAGGGACACTCTGTTAGGACTCTAACTAGGAGAGTCCTAATTGAAAGGGACATTCTGTTAGGAGGTTTTTTCTTGGAGAAGAATTAGGAGTTGTAAGGGAATAGGAGTCTTGAGTATGAGTCATATTAGGAGTTGGTTAGAAGTAAGAGTCTTAAGTAGGAGTCCTATTAGGAGTTAGGGTTTAGAAGCCCTATAAATAACCATGTATTCCTTCTCTTTTCTTAGGCAATAGATGAATCTTTTCTACAGCCTTTGAGCAGCAACTTGGAGGGAGGAACCCCTATAGAGTTCCAAGGAGGCTGATCCCCTAAAGAGATCAACCCCAAGTTTAGAATCTGCAAGGGTTCTAACAAATTCCTTCCTCAAATCTCTTGGTTTTTGCTAGAAATTTCATCGAGAAACCGCTGTTTCTTCGACGATAATTCTGTTCTTACAAGACAACACATATCTACAGCAACTTCCATTGATTTATATCAAACCTTCACTGCCATCTACCACAGATCTAATATTTTTTCCCTAATGTTCATCTACTACTATCATAGCCCTAAAACTCCACCAAACCACACCCTCAAACTGCATCCAAAACAGCCACAAAACAAGCCTAAACTATAGTCTACATCCACTAATCTACTAACCTTTTCGACCACCACTTCTCTCAATTTATACATACCTTTAACCCGATAACAAAAGAGAGATTTTAATATTACAAATTTGGAGGCATGTACTATGGCATCTGAGGAGGCAATCAATGCTAAATTCGAAGCCTTCGAGGCACGAATAGAGGATAAGATTCGTACTCTCTTTATCGAACTCAGTTTGGGCCGATCACCAAGCCCGAAGAAATCATATAAGGAGAGAGCTCTAACCAATCACACTAAGTCCAAAGAGATAACTTCCAAGAGAGGGGAGGCTCCATGACTGATCCCAACTATCCACGCATGGGGTTGGATTTCCCTAGATGGGAAGGAGACCTGATTGGTTGGATCTTAAAGGGGACACATCTATGGTGGAAATTATGGCTATACATCTTAAAGGGGATGTCATACAGTGGTTTAACTAGTTTGAATACACTCATGGAGTCCTCTTATGGCGATAATTCAAAGAAAGACTACTGATCTGCTTCAGACCAACCGATTATGAGAACATTGACAGACAACTAGTAAAGATCTGACAAACCTCCACCATTCAAGAGTACCAAATTAGGTAATCAAACTCATAATTGGTCTAAAAAATAGCTATTAGGGACCTTCATTAAGGGCTTGAAGCTAGAAATCTAGGGAAAAGTTAAAGCGCGACAACCGTACACGCTTATGGCAGCCATCTCTTTCGCACGACTTCAAAAGGAGCGATTGAACCATGAAGTTTGGAGGACTAGAGTTGCTCCCTGACCAGCAATATTGAAGCCCTCAACCCTCCCTACAGTCAACCAAGCCCCTGCACCAAAAAGGTTGACAAGAGAAGAGCTTCGGGAGCAATCTGCGAAGGAGTTATGTTGGCACTGCAACAAGCTATGGAGCCACGATCATCGCTGTAAAAAAAGGAAACTTCTTGTGATTGAACCAGTAGAAGAAGAGGTTATTGAACATCTAGAAGAGAGCCTTAAACATGAAGAAGAAGATACAGAAGAAGAGTCACAATCGACTGACTTTACGGTACACGCACTAGCCGGCTACTCAAACCCGCAAACGATGAAAGTTGGAGGCCTTCTCAAACAACAACCGATCATTGTTCTCATTGACAACTAATAACTTCCTAAACAGTAAGGTTGCTGCTTGGATGACGCTCCACATCAACGGTTGCAACAAGTTTGACATAAAGGTTGCCGATAGAAGAATCCTAAAGTGCGACCAAAGATGTTCGCAGGTGAAACTATTACTGCAAGACCAAGAAATTATCACCGACTTCTTCCTCCTACTAATTGATAACTATGAGGCCATGCTTGGCATAGAATGGCTGATGACTCTAGGTGACATCTTTTGGAACTTCTCCAAATTAATTATTGTTAGGATCAAGAACACTAAGAGGGGGGGGGGGGGGGGGTGTGAATTAGTGCAGCGGAAATCTTTCACGATAAAAAAACGTTCGAACAATAAAAGCGATTTCGGTGTGAAAGCCGATTCTAAGATTACTTTAACTTAAGATCAAGCGAGATGACGTTAAAGTAAATCTATGAAGGCAGTTTGCAGTTATGATGAAAATCAGAATATAAGCGCAAACTGAAATACAACGTTCGTACGATAAAAGCGGTTTCGGTATGAAAGCTGATTCGTAAACCACTTTAACTTGAGATGAAGCGAGATGCAGTTAAAGCAAAGATATAAAGGCATTTTGTAGTTATAATGGAAATCAGAACATAAGCGCAAACTGAAATATGATGTTTGTACGATAAAACTGATTTGTGTCTAAACGCCGATTCGGAAAGCATTGAACTTTGAAACATGTTCATAAAAGCACAAAAGGCAGTAAGCTATTGAGGAGGTTTGCAATAAAGATAAGATGCTCAAAGTAAATGCAAACCGAGATTTAGAGTGGTTCGGTCAATCTTGACCTACTCCACTTTTGGCTTCCTCCACCGACGAGGTCACCGACGTCAACTAGAGGCCTTCCTTCAATAGGCAAAGGCCAACCACCCTTTTACAGTTTCACTCCTTTTGACGGGTTTAGGAGACAACCCTTACAGAATTTCCTTTCCTCTCTTAACAGATTAGAACTTGGAAGAAAAGAGGAAGAAGAACTTTCAACTCATACAACACTTTTGAGCTCTAAAAATCACAAAGTAAAATCAGAATTTTGGTGGTTTCTGGGTGCCCTTTCAGTGCTGAAAGGGTGGGGTATTTATAGGCCCCAACCCAGTTTGAATTTGGAGCTCAAAACTGTCAATTCCCGGAATTCTGGGATCTGGCGGTTGCACCTCCTGACTGGGGCGGTTGCATCGCTTGGCAGAGCTCGAAGACTGAGCCTCTGGGCGGTGCCACCTCCTGTCAGGGGCGGTTGCACCTCCTGCCAGAGCTCGAAGACCGAGCTCAGGCAGTGCCACTGCCTGACTGAGGCGGTTGCACCGCTCAGCCAGAGCTCGGAGACCGAGCCCAGGCGGTGCCACCTTTGTTAGGGGCGGTTGCACCTCCTGCCAGAGCTCGAAGACTGAGCTCAGGCGGTGCCACCGCCTGACTAAGGCGGTTGAACCGCCTGGCAGAAATCAGGGTCCGAATGGGTTGATCTATTCGGCTCAATTTGGGTTTTTCAAGGGCCCAATTGCCCCAAGATTAAGTTAATGGGATCACCTCCCATTTCCAACTTAATCATTATGCTAACTACGATATTTCCTAAGATATTTACTGCAACTTGCTCCGGTGTGTCAATCGCTTCTTCCAGCGAGCTTCCGGCGAACTTCCATCGATCATCCGATGAACCCTCGGTGATGCTCCTGCGGACTTCCGGCAAACTCCTGGACTTGCGACGATCCACTTGGCGAGTTCCGACGAGCTTCTTTGGCAAGCTTATGGACTTCTCGGATTTGTTCCCGCAGAACCTCCGACGACTGTCCGAACTTTCGTCGAACTCTCGAACTCCCAACGTGATCATTGTCTTGACTCCGGCGCAACTTCTACTGCATATCTTATTTTCATCGTAGTTAATCCTGCACACTTATCTCAACATATAGATTAGATAACAAATGACAATTGACTTCATCATCAAAATCCGAGATTCAACAATCTCCCCCTTTTTGATGATGACAATCAATTGATAATGGAGTTAACCTTAACTCCCCCTGTCTATATGCCATACTTGAGATAAGTCATTCTCGAATTCAAAACCTTTGAATTCAAGAGACATATTGATAAGTTAAAATCATTTAAACTTATCAATACTCACATCATGATTCCCATAATGATGTATCTCTTTGAAGATGATGTCAAGGCTTGACATTGATTTTTAAATTTTATATTACAAGTTTGAATGATGGTAATAGTAGCAATTCATCATATTGTAAGATATCAACATGTAAAACTACGAAGTAAGATTTTGATATCATTACATGATACAAACAAGGCATAATGCAAATTATAGCAATCATAGCATCAATTCATATATCTCTTGGTGATGCAAGCATGGCATTAATACTCATATATTTCTCCCCCTTTGTCATCAACAAAAAGCATGGTAATTATGATACCAGGAGAACAATATAAGCGAATTTTGAGCATAAGTGTGATGCCTTTACTAGGTTCATGTCATTTTCAACAGTGAGTCAATTATGCAACCATGACATGGAGATATCAATTCTGTTTTTACCCCGCATCTCCACCATCTATTTGTGAGTTTAATTTAAATGAAGTTAAAATTGATGAGAGATTAAATCTTGCTTCATTTTCACAAGGATCAAGATATGTATTAGAAACGAATCCTTGTTAGTAAAAACACTATCATTCATATAATCAGAAATCATTTTATTAAATCCGTTTCTTTAAAGAATATTCTTCACATAGGTGTATGAGAGATGTATTTCATATGTCAACAATGATGAGAATTAGACTCGTTATGACATATGCTTTATTAAGTCCGAAAGAGGATAATGTATCGAGAAACTCCAATTTTTAAGAGAATCCGAAAACGAAATTAAGATATTCATGCATTTGGACGAGACTGTGCTATTGATTTTCAAAAATGATCATGAAGACAAAACATGCTTATCATAGAAATTTTTATATTCATACACATAATTTCTAACATGTAATTGTGTAAAATCATCATAGCAATTAAGTGAAATTGATCAATCAATCAATAAAGTCCGAAAAATAATTTCAACAAGTTTATGTATTCGGACACATTAACATTCCTAATTCTCTTCTTATGAAATCAAATTGTTCTTCACTTAGAGGTTTTGTAAAAATATCAGCTAGTTGATGTTTAGTGTCAATGAACTCTATGATTACATCATGATTAGTAACATGATCTCGTATAAAGTGATGTCTAATATCAATATGTTTTGTTCTTGAGTGTTGTATAGGATTCTTTGTTAAACATATTGCACTTGTGTTATCACATTTAATGGGAATATTTTTAAGATGAACTTTATAATCTTCTAAGGTGTTTTTCATCCATACAACTTATGCACAGCATGCACTTGCTGCAATATATTCAGCTTCGGTTGTTGATAGTGCAACCAAATTTTGTTTCTTAGATGACCAGGAAACAAGGGCATGTCCTAAAAATTGACATGTTCCTGATGTGCTTTTTCTATCTAGTCTACAGCCAGCAAAGTCCGCATCAGCATAAGCAATTAACTCAAGATTCTCTGATTTTGGGTACCATAATCCTAGATTTGTGGTACCATTAAGATATCTAAGTATTCTTTTAACTGCTTTGAGATAAGATATCTTAGGGTTTGATTGAAATCTAGTGCAAAGTCCTACACTGAACATGATATCTGGTCTAGTTGCAGTGAGGTAAAGTAAACTTCCTATCATGCTCCTATAAATTTTTTGATCGAAGCTTTCTCCACTTTCATCAATTTCTAACTTAGTGGAGGTGCTCATAGGAGTGTTAATAGCTTTTGAGCTATTCATATTAAACTTTTTTAGCAAATTCATAGCATATTTATTTTGATTAATAAATATGTCATTGCTTAGTTGTTTGATTTGTAAGTCTAAGAAGAATGTTAATTCTCCCATTAAACTCATTTCGAATTCAAGACTCATAGTTTTAGCAAAAGATTCACAAAGAGATTCATTTGTAGAACCAAAGATAATATCATCAACATAAATCTGAACAATGAGAAAATTATTTTTAAAATTCTTGATGAACAATGTAGTATCAACCTTGCCTTTTGTGAAATTATTTTCAATAAGAAAAGAACTAAGTCTCTCAAACCAAGCCCTCGGAGCTTGTTTTAAACCATAGAGAGCTTTAGTTAATCTAAACACATGATTAGGGAGGCTATTATTTTCAAATCCAGGAGGTTGTTCAACATAGACTTTTTCGGAAATAAAGCCATTAAGAAAAGCGCTTTTAACATCCATTTGAAACAACTTAAAATTATTACTACTAGCATAGGCAAGGAGCATCCTTATGGCTTCTAATCGAGCCACAGGAGCGAAGGTTTCTTCGTAATCGATACCTTCTTCTTGGTTGAAACCTTTGGCCACTAATCTAGTCTTGTTTCTAACCACGATACCATATTCATCTTGCTTGTTTTTAAAAACCCATTTAGTACCAATAACCAAATGGTCATTTGGCCTAGGAACAATCTTCCACACCTCATTTCTCTCAAATTGATTTAAGTCATCTTGCATTGCGATAATCCATGAATCATCTTTTATGGCTTCGTCAACACATTTGGGTTCAATTTGGGAGAGAAAAGCGGCATTGGAACAAAAATTTTTAAGAGAAGAACGTGTTTGAACCCCCTTTGATGTGTCTCCTAAGATTAGCTCCTTAGGATGAGCATCTACATACTTCCAATCCTTGGGTAAGGATGTTTCGGAAGTGGATGCATCCAAGTTGCTAGTTGGAGATGGGGTTTCATTTAAATTCAAGGAATCAAAATTAACATCATCATCAAAATCATTTTTCCTGATTTCGGAAATCTCATTGAAAACAACATGAATGGATTCTTCAATAATTAAAGTTCTTTTATTGAAGATACGAAAAGCTTTAGAAACCGAAGAATAACCAAGAAAGATTCCTTCATCGGATTTAGCATTAAATTTTCTTAAGTTATATTTTTCATTCAAGATAAAACACTTACACCCAAAGACTTTAAAATATGAAACATTGGGTTTTTTGTTGTTCCATAACTCATAGGGAGTTTTGGTGAGTAAGGGTCTTACTAGAACTCTATTCAAAATATAGTATGTAGTGTTTACGGCTTCAGCCCAAAAATATTTGGGTAGGCTATATTCATTCAACATGGTTCTTGCCATTTCTTGTAAATTTCGATTTTTTCTTTCTACTACTCCATTTTGTTGAGGATTTCTTGGAGTCGAGAAATTATGGTTGTATCCATTGAGTTCACAAAATTCTTGGAAATCATGGTTTTGAAATTCACCACCGTGATCACTTCTAATTGACGAAATCATAGAACCCTTCTCATTTTGAACAAGTTTACAAAACTTGGTAAAATATCTAAAGCATTCATTTTTCTGTTTTAAGAAGTAAGTCCATGTGTATCTGCTATAGTCATCCACAATGACGAAGGCGTATTTGCTACCTCCTAGGCTTGATGTAGAGATTGGTCCGAACAAGTCCATATGGATCAATTGTAAGGGCCTAGAGGTGCTTATTTGATTCTTAGATTTGAAACTACCATTAATTTGTTTACCTAATTGGCAAGCATCACATACATTATCTTTGATGAACTTGATATGAGGAATTCCTCTTACAAGTTCTTTAGATGATATTTGAGTGATTAGTTTCATGCTAGCATGACCTAATCTTCTATGCCATAGCCAAGCATCCTCATTCAAAACCGAAAAACACATTTCATTACACAAATTGTTGATGTCAATAGTGTATACATTATTTTGTTTTAATGTAATCATAGACGTGTTTTTGTATGGTTTTTCAATGATGCAAGCATTAAATTAGAATCTGACAATATATCCTTTATCACATAATTGATTGGTGCTCAAGAGGTTATGTTTTAAACCATCAACTAACAAAACATCTTCGATAAAGAAGTTGGATTTGTTACCTATGGTTCCTTTGCCAATGATTTTGCCCTTGTTGTTGTCTCCGAAGGTGACATAGCCTTCGTCTATGCTAGTGAGCTTAGAGAATTGAGATGGATCTCCGGTCATATGCCTTGAGCATCCACTATCAAGGTACCATCTCTTGCTCCTAGCTTGCGATAGTATAGGTTTCTAAAAGAAAGGATGATCTTTAGGTACCCATTTGCTTTTGGGTGCCTCAAAAATAGATCTACATTGTTTATCATTTTGCATAGAATTTATCATGGTTCCTTTAGGAACCCAAATTAATTTGTTCGGACTAATTTTCTTGAATGGACAATGATGCGTTTTGTGTCCAAGTTTGCAACAAAAGTTGCATTTGCTTTGGTGTCGAACATGTAAGATGAGGCCTTTTATGAAGGTGGTTGGATTTTGGTGAGGACTTCTCACAAATCCGATTCCACTTCTTTTGGGAACGTGACCCTTGTTTGCAAGGATCATGTTCAAGGACTTGCTACCAACCTCGAATTTCTTCAAGGTGTCCTTAAGTAGCAAGTTTTCCTTTTGGAGAGTTTCTAGATTATGGCATTTTATGCATGAACCTAAACTATCATGATATTCAGTTTTTAACTTATTGAAATTACAAGTAAGACTATCATGCTCCTTTTTTAGTAATTTATATTTTCTACTTATAATCTTGCATTCATCAAATAAGTCATGGAAGGCATTTAATAATTCATCAAATGATAAATTTGCATCTATTAAATTCGTTACCTCCTCTCCGATGGCCATTAAGGCGTAATGAGCAACTTGCTCGGTGTTGGACTCCTCTTCTTCGGACGCGCTCGAGTCATCCCACGTTGCTTTGAGTGCCTTCTTCTTTGATGTTCTCTTTTTGACTTGGGGACAATCACTTTTGTAGTGTCCCAGCTTTTTGCATTCGTAGCAAATAACTTGGTCCTTCTTGGGTTCAAGTTTATTTTTTGTGTCATTCTTAAACTTGTTTCTTTTAATGAATTTTTTAAATTTTCTTGTTAGAAGTGCCAAGTCATCGTCACAGTCCTCATCACTTGAGATTTCTCTCAAGTGGTCTTCTGAAGTTCTAAGTGCCATATCCTTCTTGTTCTTTGGAAGGATGTCTTCTTGCTCTTCATGAGCTTTGCAAGTCATCTCATAGGTCATTAATGACCCGATTAGTTCTTCAAGAGGGAAGTTGTTTAGATCTTTCGCCTCTTGAATAGCAGTGACTTTAGGATCCCAACTCTTAGGAAGGGATCTTAGAATCTTATTTACGAGCTCAAAATCCGAAAAACTTTTTCCGAGTCCTTTTAGACCGTTGATGACATCCGTGAAACGGGTAAACATGTCGCCAATAGTCTCACTCGGTTTCATCCAGAAAAGTTCGAAAGAATGTAACAAAAGATTGTTTTTGACTCTTTCACTCTACTTGTGCCTTTGTGAGTCACTTCGAGTGTGTGCCAAATATCAAATGCGGTTTCACAAACTGAAACACGGTTGAACTCGTTTTTATCAAGTGCACAAAATAAGGCATTCATAGCCTTTGCATTAAGAGCGAAAGCCTTCTTCTCCAATTCATTCCAATCGATCATTGGAAGAGAAGACTTCGAAAATCCATTTTTGACAAGATTCCAAAGTTCAAAATCTATAGAAATAAGAAAGATCCTCATTCGGGTCTTCCAACAGGTGTAGTCCGTCCCATTGAACATGGGTGGACGTGTAATAGAATGACCCTCTTAGTTTCTGGCATATGCCATCTCTCTTGGGTTTTAATCCGTTTGAGAGTTAACCCCGCTCTGATACCAATTGTTAGGATCAAGAGCACTAAGAGGGGGGTGAATTAGTGCAACGAAAATCTTTCACGATAAAAAAACGTTCGAACGATAAAAGCGATTTCGGTGTGAAAGCCGATTCTAAGATTACTTTAACTTAAGATCAAGCGAGATGACGTTAAAGTAAATCTATGAAGGTAGTTTGCAGTTATGATGAAAATCAAAATATAAGCGCAAACTGAAATACGACGTTCGTACGATAAAAGCGATTTCGGTATGAAAGCTGATTCGTAAACCACTTTAACTTGAGATGAAGCGAGATGCAGTTAAAGTAAAGATATAAAGGCAGTTTGCAGTTATGATGGAAATCAGAACGTAAGCGCAAACTGAAATATGATGGTCGTACGATAAAACTGATCTGCGTCTAAATGCCGATTCGGAAAGCACTGAACTTTGAAACACATTCGTAAAAGCACAGAAGACAGTAAGCTATTGAGGAGGTTTGCAGTAAAGATAAGATGCTCAAAGTAAATGCAAACCGAGATTTAGAGTGGTTCGGTCAATCTTGACCTACTCCACTTTTGGCTTCCTCCATCGACGAGGTCACCGACGTCAACTAGAGGCCTTCCTTCAATAGGCAAAGACCAACCATCCTTTTACAGTTTCACTCCTTTTGACGGGCTTAGGAGACATCCCTTACAGAATTTCCTTTCCTCTCTTAACAGATTAGAACTTGGAAGAAAAGAGGAAGAAGAACTTTCAACTCATACAACACTTTTGAGCTCTAAAAATCATAAAGTATGTTAGGATCGGAGCGGCACTAAGAGGGGGGGGGTGAATTAGTGCAGCGGATTAAAACTTCGGTTTTAGAAAATCTTTCGTACGATAAAAATAATGTTTCGTTTGAAACTGTTTCAATTGCGTTGAAAGCGTACGTAATAAGATGAGGGCAGTGAACTTAGCAAAGTAAAGGTTTGCAAAAAGATAAATGCATAAACATAAACGCAAACCGGAGATTACGCCGATTTTAAAGTGGTTCGGTCAAATGACCTACATCCACTTGCGAGGCCCCTCTTCGACGAGGCTCCCACCTTCTACTAGCAAATCTCTTGAAAGGGAAGGGTAAATACCCCTCTTACAACTCTTTACAAGCGGTTCACTCTCTTACAAATTTTCAGCAAGAAAGAAGGAGGTGAACACTAGCAAAATGAAAACAAGATTAGCTAGGACTTTTCTAAGACCTTTCTCTCAAACACTTGCTGCTCAAAAAGTTGTTTTCTCAGCTGAGACATGAGGGGTATTTATAGGCCTCAAGAGGATTCAAATTTGGGCTCCAAAAATTTGAATTCTCGTATGTTCCCGATGCTGGCGGTGCCACCGCCCAGCCAAGCGGTGCCATCGCCCAGCGCTCGTGTGTTGGACGGTGCAATCGCCCAGCCCAGGAGGTGTCACCGCCCAGCTCTCGGGTGCTGGGCGGTGCCACCGCCTAGCCTAGGCGGTGCCACCGCCTAGGCCAAATCAGCTCACTGGTTGGGCTCCAAACTTGGCCCAAACTAGTCCGAACTCGGGCCCAATTGGCCCCTACTTGGGTTATACGATTAACACCTAATCCTAACCCTAATTAACGTGCTAACTACGAATTTAAAGACATTTTCTAAGCTATTACAAAGTCCATAAGTCAAGACTTCTTCCGGCGAGCTTCCGGCGAACTTCCGACGGTCTTCCGATAAACTCTCGAAAACCATTCTGCGGACTCCCGGCAAGCTCCTAGACTTCACGATTTGATCTTGGCGAGTTCCAACGAGCTTCTTCGGCAAGCTCCGATCTTTCTCGGTGAGCTCCGCGAACTTCCAACGAACCTTCCGGCGAGCTTCCGAAAAACCATTCGGCAAGCTCCCTACTCATTCTCGGCTAGTTCCGACAGCATTCCCGACGAACCTTCGGACTTCCGTCGAACTCTCAAACTCGCAACAAATCCTTCGCGCTTGACTCCAGCACTTTGTTTCGCTTTATGTCTTTATCGTTATTGTAGTTAATCCTGCACACACAAACCAAAACTCAACTCCGATGTAGACAATTATTACAACGCGAATTGACATTCTGTTGCCCGGCACGTCATTGGTTGGCGCTTCATCCGATTCTTCGGTGCATCGTCCTCTCTTGCGGCTTGTTGGCCAATCGGCGGTTGACCTCCGCAACCCCGATATCCTTGGCGCAATTTCGCTCTCCTTGGCCTGATGCCCGACGTTCGAAGCATTCAGCCATCCAATATCCTGACATGATCTCTTCCGGCGCAACGTCAATTCCTCCTGTGTCAACTGTCTAAACCTGATCGAGTAGACCTGCATCGCTCAAAATGCAGTTTAAATCATAAACACATAACAAGTGGTTTCATCATCAAAATACGAGATTCAATAATCTCCCCATTTTTGATGATGACAACCACTTGATGACGGAGTTAACCTTAACTCCGGGAGTTTAAACAAACTCCCCCTATCAATATGCCATATTGATAGAACCTTGAATTCAAACTGAATTCAAGTCATTGCAATATTCATCATGAATACTTGCAACACATCATCATGAACGTATGCATAAACTTATGCATATCATGTCATCAACATACTTCTCCCCCTTTGTCATCAACAAAAAGGAGAAGTACAACTATTCTTTGTGTTTTTAATATAAGTTCAACTCATTGCATGAAAAACATAATATCAAGTTTTATCATCATGCAGTTTTGAAGCTAGAAAATTTAGCAAGTATTGCATCATGCTTAGGACATTCAAGCTATCAAGTTTTAGATATGCAAGTTTTATAGCATACAAGATAGCACATTTGGTAATGTTCAAGATAGCAAGTTCTACATCATGCAAGTTAGCAAAATATTTGAAAAAGTGATCAAGTTTTGCAACATACAAGCTAGCAAAAATGTCAAACTAGCAAGAGATAATGTTTTACATGAGGCAAGCAAACAATTTGGCAAATGTTACATTTGCATCTTCTCTTTTGAGAAGTGCAATTTTTGCTTTCATCTTGAATTGTGCAAGCTAGTTAGTTTGCCTTTTTTCATGATGTCCACGCTAGAAATTCTTGCTCCCCTTTGTCATTGTCAAAAAGAAGGGAAGACCCTTATATCAATTTTCATATTATGACAAAGGTAAGTATCATTCTTATTTGTGCATAATTATATATTCAAATTAAAACATACACAATTTCAATAACCTTATTTTTCATGCACGATACCGAAAAATAAATCAATCATCATTAATAAGCATATCATACATGATACTCAAACATTAAAATTTTCAAGCATTTATCAACATGTTGATCATGATACCAAACATTCATCATTTAAAGCATTCATGATACACATCATATGCAATACATCACATAAAAAGCATAAGTGTTGCATGCATCATTTTAGCAACAATTCGTAGCATTTCATCATATGACAAGATATCAACAAGTAAAATTACAATGCTAGTTCTTGATATCTTAATATGATGCAAACATGGCATATGGCAATCATAGCATTTCGATTATCAATTTACCATATATTTCGATGCAAGCTTCTTTTGATATCTCAACATAATTCAAATTTAAATATGTCACTTATAGTATCAATTCATATATTTCTCCCCCTTTGTCATTACCGAAAAGAAGGGAGAAATCGATGGCCAAAAGATTTTAATCATTATACAAGCCAACTTACAAAATCATGTCATGATATCAAGAAAATTCAAGAAGGACATGATTCATTCAATAAATCTTTTTAATAGAGCAAAAGGATTATACAACTAAGGATCATGATTAAAATATATCAATATTATAGATCAAGTCATGATTCGTGATTCATCATAAAGCAAATTAATTTTCAATCATCTCATAAGGCTTTTAAGGAATTTTTGAAACATAGGAGAATGATTAATTTAAGCATGCAATGTTTCAATTAAATTCAAGTCATGAATACCAATACTTTCATATTGTGAGTATCAATTCATGAATACCAAAAGATATTATTTGTGATTCCAATTTTACAAGATCAAGATTATGATTTAAATAAAACTTATTTAAATCAAATCGGTAACTTGAAACTCATAATCAAGTCATCAAAATCAATTTCGAGATTCACAAAATATCATGAAATCATTAATCTTGATCCGATGGGAAAAGCATTTTTGAAGTGATTCTTTTTTATCTAAGCATGCCTTAGTCATTATATGCCAAATCAAGATAAGCATGAAAGTTCAAGACATAAAGGCAAAATCTTATAAAATAGCTAATCAAGCAAGATTTTAAACATCTATTTTCAAGCAAGAGTAAGTCAAGGATTCAATTATCTTATGTCATGAATTCCAATAGGCATCTCAAATTATCAACATCACATTAAAAATATATTTCAAAAAGACATATCGATAAGTGATTCATTTGCATCATTTTATTTTTGGAAGATTCTCCTCTTTCGTAAATAAATCTAGGAGAACAAAATGAATTAAGGGAGATATAATATGATTGAAGCATTGAACATGATTCATATTTAAAATGTGTCTCATGTCATAAGTATGAATCAAGCATTTGTGAAATCCGAAATCATCCTCAAAATCACATTCAATAAATTCATACATGACAAGCATAGATTTATTGAAAAATCGATAAGATAGAGGATCGTATTTCGTTTTTATAAATTTCTATTCATGTGATTTGCTTCTTATAAGCATTCTTTTACCTTTAATAAAACAAGTGTCAATATTTAAGACGGAAAGGTAAATTTCATAGAACAAATCATCAAGTATGATTCCATGATAACATCCTTTTAATATCTTGATATTCATCATCAAGTATGATTTCAAAAAAATATGTTTAAGAGAAATCATTAAGACCAAATACATGATACACTCATTTATTTTTAAAATATTCATCATGTTTATTTTCATGAGATTCACAAGATTGGTAAACTAAATTCATTAATCTCAATAGGATATAAAATTTATTTCCATTTCATATAATTGATTTCATGTGAGGGTGTTCAAATCTTTTTGTGAAAACATGTATCATCATTTAAAATCAAAACAAAAGTTTCGTCATAAAACCATCAAGACCAAACACATCAAAAATAAAACATCATGATATCACATCTATCATCAAAAGACTATCAAGAAATTCATACATAGATGTATATACACTTTGTCATCTTAATATGTCATGAGAATGTCATCTTAATTCATCGTAAAAATGATTAAACCAAAAACATGTTAATCCAAAATGAGAGTATCAAATCAATATTCACTTCAAAAACTCATGCATGGCATAAAATCATCAAAATACACATGCATGAATTAATCCTAAGCATTATATATAACTATCATCCATAATGTTGCATACATCATTCAACATTTCAAAACATAACATGTATGAAAACTTAGCAATATACTTTTCATGATCAAATTTTTAATTTTTTCAAAGATGCTAAAAAGAAAAACATGATATAATTTTTGAAAAACAATTTTTTTTTTATTTCCTATTCCTACTATCTAAATTAAGAACTCATTAAAAACTTTAAGTAATTTCAAAATAATTCAAGAGAGTTGAGTTACTTACCTTGTAGTTGAAGCTCGTCAAAGCCCTCGTCGTTTCACCTTTGGAAGTTCTTGATTCATCCTTGGTTGCCTTCCTCTTCTTTGGCCTCTTCCTCCGTTCAAGTTCATTGTTTATTTTAGATTTTTGTTTAATGAACTTATTAAGAGTTAGTGTTCGAAGTTCAAGTTCATCATTGTCCTCATCACTTGAGTCATCGCTCAAGTGGTATTTATTTGTCCGGAGCTCCAAATCCTTCCTGTTCTTTGGAAGGTGGTCCAAGTGTTCATTGTGTTCATCATGTGCATTGCGCACCATTTCATATGTCATCAATGAGCCGATAAGTTCTTCAAGTGGAAAAATATTTAAATCTTTTGTTTCTTGTATTGCCGTTACTTTTGATTCCCAAGCTTTAGAAAGTGATTGTAAAACTTTACTAACAAGTTCAAAATTCGAGAAACATTTGCCAAGAGCTTGTAAACCATTGACGACATCCGTAAAACGGGTGTACATGTCAACAATGGTTTCGCTTGGCTTCATTCGAAAAAGATCGAAATCATGTATTGAAATGTTAACTTTCGAGTCTTTGACTCTACTAGTTCCCTCGTGCGTGATTTCAAGTGTTCGCCAAATATCAAAAGCCGTTTCGCACGTTGAAATCCGATTGAACTCATTTTTGTCCAAAGCACAAAACAAGGCATTCATAGCCTTTGCGTTTAAGGCAAAAACCTTCTTCTCCGATTCATTCCATTCGTTCATCGGAAGAGAAGATTTTTGAAATCCGTTTTCGACAATAGTCCAAAGCTCGAAATCCATAGAAATGAGGAAGATCCTCATACGGGTCTTCCAATACGTGTAATCCGACCCATTAAACATAGGTGGACGTGTGATAGAGTGTCCCTCTTGCATGTCGGAGTAAGCAATCTCTCTTGGGTATTAAACCAAATATGAGAGTGAGCCTTGCTCTGATACCAATTGTTAGGATCGGAGCGGCACTAAGAGGGGGGGATGAATTAGTGCAGCGGATTAAAACTTCGGTTTTAGAAAATCTTTCGTACGATAAAAATAATGTTTCGTTTGAAACTGTTTCAATTGCGTTGAAAGTGTATGTAATAAGATGAGGGCAGTGAACTTAGCAAAGTAAAGGTTTGCAAAAAGATAAATGCATAAACATAAACGCAAACCGGAGATTACGCCGATTTTAAAGTGGTTCGGTCAAATGACCTACATCCACTTGCGAGGCCCCTCTTCGATGAGACTCCCACCATCCACTAGCAAATCTCTTGAAAGGGAAGGGTAAATACCCCTCTTACAACTCTTTACAAGCGGTTCACTCTCTTACAAATTTTCAGCAAGAAAGAAGGAGGTGAACACTAGCAAAATGAAAACAAGATTAGCTAGGACTTTTCTAAGACCTTTCTCTCAAACACTTGCTGCTCAAAAAGTTGTTTTCTTAGCTGAGACTTGAGGGGTATTTATAGGCCTCAAGAGGATTCAAATTTGGGCTCCAAAAATTTGAATTCTCGTATGTTCCCGATGCTGGCGGTGCCACCGCCCAGCCAAGCGGTGCCACCGCCCAACGCTCGTGTGTTGGATGGTGCAACCGCCCAGCCCAGGAGGTGTCACCGCCCAGCTCTCGGGTGCTGGGCGGTGCCACTGCCTAGCCTAGGCGGTGCCACCGCCTAGGCCAAATCAGCTCACTGGTTGGGCTCCAAACTTGGCCCAAACCAGTCCGAACTCGGGCCCAATTGTCCCCTACTTGGGTTATACGATTAACACCTAATCCTAACCCTAATTAACATGCTAACTACGAATTTGAAGACATTTTCTAAGCTATTACAAAGTCCGTAAGTCAAGACTTCTTCCGGTGAGCTTCCGGCGAACTTCCGACGGTCTTCCGATAAACTCTCGAAAACCATTCTGCGGACTCCCGGCAAGCTCCTAGACTTCACGATTTGATCTTGGCGAGTTCCAACGAGCTTCTTCGGCAAGCTCCGATCTTTCTCGGTGAGCTTCGTGAACTTCCAACGAACCTTCCGGCGAGCTTCCGAAAAACCATTCGGCAAGCTCCCTACTCATTCTCGGCTAGTTCCGACAGCATTCCCGACGAACCTTCGGACTTCCGTCGAACTCTCAAACTCGCAACAAATCCTTCGCGCTTGACTCCAGCACTTTGTTTCGCTTTATGTCTTCATCGTTATCGTAGTTAATCCTGCACACACAAACCAAAACTCAACTCCGATGTAGACAATTATTACAACGCGAATTGACATTCTGTTGCCCGGCACGTCATTGGTTGGCGCTTCGTCCAATTCTTCGGTGCATCGTCCTCTCTTGCGGCTTGTTGCCCAATCGATGGTTGACCTCCGTAACCCCGATATCCTTGGCGCAATTTCGCTCTCCTTGGCCCGATGCCCGACGTTCGAAGTATTCAGCCATCCAATATCCTGACGTGATCTCTTCCGGCGCAACGTCAATTCCTCCTGCGTCAACTGTCTAAACCTGATCGAGTAGACCTGCATCGCTCAAAATGCATTTTAAATCATAAACACATAACAAGTGGTTTCATCATCAAAATACGAGATTCAACAAAGTAAAATCAGAATTTTGGTGGTTTCTGGGTGCCCTTTCAGTGCTGAAAGGGTGGGGTATTTATAGGCCCCAACCCAGTTTGAATTTGGAGCTCAAAACTGTCAATTCTCGGAATTCCAGGATCTGGTGGTTGTACCTCCTGACTGGGGCGGTTGCACCGCTTGGCAGAGCTCGAAGACTGAGCCTCTAGGCGGTGCCACCTCATGTCAGGGGCGGTTGCACCTCCTGTCAGAGCTCGAAGACCAAGCTCAGGCGGTGCCATCGCCTGACTGAGGCGGTTGCACCGCTAAGCCAGAGCTCGGAGACCGAGCCCAAGCGGTGCCACCTCTGTCAGGGGCGGTTGCACCTCCTGCCAGAGCTCGAAGACTGAGCTTAGGTGGTGCCACCGCCTGATTGAGGCAGTTAAACCGCTTGGCAGAAATCAGGGTCCGAATGGGTTGATCCATTCGGCCCAATTTGGGTTTTTCAGGGGCCCAATTGCCCCAAGATTAAGTTAATGGGATCACCTCCCATTTCCAATTTAATCATTGTGCTAACTATGATATTTCCTAAGATATTTACTGCAACTTGCTCCGGTGTGTCAATCGCTTCTTCCGGCGAGCTTCCGGCGAACTTCCGTCGATCATCCTATGAACCCTCGATGATGCTCCTGCGGACTTCCAGCAAACTCCTGGACTTGCGACGATCCACTTGGCGAGTTCCGACGAGCTTCTTTGGCAAGCTTATGGACTTCTCGGATTTGTTCCCGCAGAACCTCCGACGATTGTCCGAACTTCCGTCGAACTCTCGAACTCCCAACGTGATCATTGTCTTGACTCCGGCGTAACTCCTGCTGCATATCTTATTTTCATCGTAGTTAATCTTGCACACTTATCTCAACATATAGATTAGATAACAAATGACAATTGACTTCATCATCAAAATCCGAGATTCAACAATTATGAAATTCTTTTACAAAGGCAAACAGATCATCCTACGCGGGAAGTGACATGGGAGTGTTTAATTTTCTACAATCTAATCATATGAACCTTGATTATGATATGGTATTTTTTTTAGCCAACAATGATGCCTCATAATCTTTAACTTAGCCCACTCAAATATGACAGCTCATCAGCATATTTCCTGTACAAAGTTAAAGCTGTTTCAAGGTGCTTTTCTTCATGACAAAGGAATACATTAAAGGAGTTGGTTAGCAGCTGTGAATATATCTTCATGACCAAGGAATGCATTAAAGGAGTTGGTTAGTAGTTGTAAACACTTAATTTCGAAATTCCCTATGCATGAAGGGTTGTTTCATGCACTAGTATTTATTTTGGTGTTTAGGACTTAGAAAGAACTTAGAAACTGATAATATCTTGGCAGAAGCTCTCTTGGAGAACTCCCTTAAACTCTGTATCTCTTGGATGCATCCTTAAGTGGTGAGTCTTTTGGTTTTGTTGAATCTCGGATTTTGATGATGAAACCAATCGATAAGTGTTTATGTTTTAATCTGTGTTTTGAGTGACGCAGGATGCTTCAATTAGGATGAGACAATTAAAATAGGAAGAATCATGTTGTGCCGGGGGAATACATGTCAGAAGACTGGACGTCGAGTCGGTGGATCGATCGACATATTGACAGAAGGCTTCGGGCCGTAGATTCGGGCATCGGGCCAAGAAGAGTGGATATTGCGCTAAGGATATCAGAGTTCCGGAGTCAACTGGTCGATTGGACAATAGGCCGCAAGAGAGGACGATGCGCCGAAAAATCAGACGGAGTGTCGAGGGACCAATGACATGCCGGACAACATGATTAAATACTTAGTATTAATTGTCTAGATGAAGTATGTTTTACATGTGCAAGATTAACTATGATAGCAAGACATGAAGCAAAATGAAGTCTCGGAGTCAAGGACGCGACTTCGTTGGGAGTTCGAGAGTTTGTCGGAAGTCCGGACGTTCATTGAAAGATCGGGAGGAACCAGCAGAGAAGTCTCAGAGCTTGCCAGAGAAACTCATCGGAAATTGCAAAGAAGATCGTCGTGAAGTCCAAAAGCTTGTTGGGAGTCTGTCGGAATATTACCGAGAGATCGTCGGAAGTTCACCGGAAGTTCACCGGAAGAATAGACATAGGGACTTGTTTTGCTTAGCGAATGTCTTAGGATTTCATAGTTAGCACATAATTGGGCTTGGATTGGGCCAACCCAATTATGGGCCCGCTAGGCCCATGTAAGAACTATGTTGGGCCCAATAAGAAGCCCAAATAGTACCCTAAGGAGTCTCACCGTTGTGGCACAGTCTTCGAGACTATCTCAGGCGGTGGTACCGCCAGTCTGGGCAGTGGTACCGCCCAACACTACGCCCCAGGTGGTGGTACTGCCAGGCCTGGGCGGTGGTACCACCCAATGCAATGTCAGTGTCAAACTGACACTAGGCGGTGGTACCGCCCGTGCCCGGGGAACATAGAATGAGATATTTTTAGGCTCCAAGTTTGAATCAACTTGAAGCCTGTAAATACCCCTCTCATCCCTGGTTAAAGCACACAAGCACAGAGAGTCTAAAAGCAAAGAAACGTTGCTGCAATCTCTTTAGAATTTCCTCCTCTACTCTAAGTGTTAGATTTCTGTAAGAGAGGAGTGTGAGTGCTTTTAAGGGTTATCTCCTAAACCCGGTAAAAGGAGAAGAGGGGTGTAAATAGTGATTGGCCTTCGCTTATTGAAGGAAGACCTCTAGTGGATGTCGGTGACCTCGGAGGAGGAGGAAGCCAAAAGTGGATGTAGATCAAGATTGACCGAACCACTCTAAATCTCGGTTTGCATTTACTTTATGCTATTTATCTTAATTACAAACTGCCTCCATTACTTTATATCAACTATACTTCTATATGCTTTCAATTTAAGTTAAGTTTTCAAAAATGGTTTTATATCAGAAACAGTTTTATCATATGAAAGTCTTTAAAGACTTGATTTTTATCCGCTGCACTAATTCATCCCCCCCTCTTAGTGCCGACTCTTGATCCTAACAATTGATATCAGAGCCATGGTTTTCTAATTTGGTTTAACACTCAAATAGAAATGGCTCATTTCGGCTTTCAAGAGGGTCACTCTTTTATACGTCCCGCCTTTTTCAATGGGATGGACTACACTTATTGAAAAACTCAAATGATAGTTTTCTTGCTTTCTTTGGATTTAAATTTATAGAACATTATCAAATCTGGCTTTAATAGGTCTTCTCTTCTAATGAACCATTGGAATGATTTGGAGAAGACGGTTTTTTCTCTAAATGCAAAGGCTATGAATGCCTTGTTTTGTGCCTTAGACAAAAATGAGTTTAATCGGATTTCTACTTGCGAAACGGCTTTCGAGATATAACACACATTAGAAGTCACACACGAAGGCATAAATAGAGTAAAAGATTTGAAGATCAATCTTTTAATGCATGATTTTAAATTTTTTTATATGAAACCAAGTGAAACCGTTGTTGACATGTACACCCGTTTTACGGATATCATCAATGATTTAAAAGCACTTGGTAGAAGTTTTTTAGATTTTGAACTTATGAACAAGATTTTATGTTCTCTTTCGAAGAAGTGGGATTCAAAAGTAACGGCTTTACAAGAAACAAAAGATTTAAATATTTTTTACCTTAAAGAACTTATCGGTTCATTGGTGACATATGAAATGGTGCACAATGCATATGATGAACATGATGAACAAAATCACCTTCCAAAGAACATGAAGGATTTGGAACATAGAATATTTGAAGACCACTCGAGCATAAGCTCAAGTGATGGTAAACTTGAACTCACTAAGAAATTTAAAAAGTTAACGAAACAAAAATTTTAGAACAAAAAGAATGGAACTACTTGCTTTGAATGCAAGAAGAAGAATAAAAATTGGGATGAATCAAGCTCCTCCGAAGACGAGGAGAAAATAAAGAAAGGTGAGGTGGCAAACTACGCCTTAACCGCTTTCAATGAGGTAATCAAAATCTCCATAATTTATTTCAAAATTACATGATACTTTCCATAATGCATTTTCTTTTTTAGCATAGAATTAATTTTCTTGAAAATTACATGTTTAAATAATATAATGAAAATGCTAATGAATTAGGATTATGCTTATCATGCTTACCTTTCCAATGATTTTAAAAATAATCATGAAAAATGCATATCTTATGATAAACAAACAAAATGATTTTTGATTGAAAATATGAAATCATGCTTGATGATTTAATAATGCATAATGATGTTTTAATACCATGATTGATGATTTTATTCTATGCATGAGATTTTAAAAAATTATGCATGATGATTCTTGCGATTTATGGATTATCGATTTTTATCATGATGAAATGTTACTTTTTCGGTTTTAAAACATGATGTATGTTTTTATACAAAAACTTGAGCATATTGATTTGAAATCATATTTAATGATTTTATAATTCAAAATTATGCATGATGTATCTTGCGATAATGAAAGTACCTTATTGATCTTTGTTGTAATAAATCTTGCACTTTCGGTTTTAAACATGATACATATTTTTATTTGGCATAAATGAAATAAATCACATAAATTGAAACAACAAAAAAGAGAAAAAGTTTCTCCTAGAAAAAATTATTTTTCCTACTTTCTCAATTTTTCCAAAAAGGAGATTAATGAATCTATCACCTTTATGAATCTCTTGGACCATGAAGTGATTTTGATTATTTGAATTTGAAATGAGTTTTATCAAAATCATGATATTGATTTCTTGGAATAATATGAGATTAACTTTGATGATCATTTTGATTATTTTGATTCATGGAATTATGGATTCATGACTTGGTCTTACATTTGTTTATGAGATGGTTGAAATCTTTGTACCTTTGAATTATTCCTTTCTCCTTTCAATTTTTGAATTTATGCATGTTATATGTTAAACATTTGAAACCATATTTTGGTATCATGCATATCTAAGAAATATTGATTTGACAAATTGAATGAGTTGAAATTTTTTATATAAATCATCATCTTGATTTCTCGATATTCGAGACATGAAATTTTTTTATGAATCAAGATTCTTTCATGATATGATTCTTCTTGGTATTCTCTAAAAATGATATATTCAAATTAACCATGATATGCTACTCGACATCTTGATAAATGACTTGGTAAAATTCCTTACATTCATGAAATGTGTATCTCATCACCAAAATTCTCTTAATATTTTGAATGTGATGAAATGAAATTATGCATGAAATATAAATGAGAAGTTAATGATTATGAATGATAGGATGTAATGAATTTTGACATTTAGATACCATCATTTGAATAGATATGATCATGTTACCAAAATGATGTATCATTAATGCTTGAATATCATGTATGATATACTCATAATGTTGATTGATTTTTCGATATCATGCATGAAAAATAAAATGTAAGGTTTTGAAATTGTGCATGTCTTAATTTGAAAATGTAATAATGCACAAATAAGATTGATACATACCTTTGTCATGATTTAGAAATTGATGTAAAGGGTCTTCCCTTCTTTTTGACAATGACAAAGAGGGAGATAGCTAGCTTACACAATTCAAGAAGAAAGCAAAAATTACACTTCTCAAAAGAGAAGAAATTGTTATCTTGAACATCACCGATAATTGCTAGCTTGAAATCTCAAGAAAATATAAAAATGTGCTATCTTGCCTATCTCAAGATGCTAAATATGCTAAACTTGCACTTTGCAATGAAAGTAAAATTGCGAGCTCAAACATTTCAAAGGAAGCAAAAATTTGCTAGCTTGCAACTTGCATATTTCAAGAAGCAAGAGTTGCTTTCTTGAACATCTCAAAACTGCTAGGTTACATGTTCTAAAATGTTGTAAAATTGGCTAACTTGTATGTTGTAGAACTTGCTAAATTTTTTAGCTTACAAATTGCATGATGATAAAATTTGATACTATGTTTTTCATGCAATGATTTGAATCTATATATCCAATGACTTGATAGTGATACTTCTCCCTTTTGTTGATGATAAAGGGGGAGAAGTATGTTGATGTTATGTCATGATTTGATCATGACATGTTTGCTTGGATCTTTGAATCCAAGAGTCTCTATCAATACGACATATTGATAGGGAGAGTTTGGTTAAACTCCAAGAGTTAAGGTTAACTCTGTTGTCTATTGGTTGTCATCATAAAAAAGGGAGAGATTGTTGAATCTCGGATTTTGATGATGAAACCAATCGATAAGTGTTTACCGCCAGTCTGGGCGGTTGTACCGTCGCTGGCAAGGTGCCAGGCAGTGGTACTGCTAGTATGGGTGGTGGTACTGCCCAACACTACGCCCCAAGTGGTGGTACCGCCAGACCTGGGCGGTGGTACCGCCTAGGGCAATGTCAGCAACAAACTGACACTGGGCGGTGGTACCGCCCAATGCAGGCGGTGGTACCGCTTGTACACGGAGAACCCAGGATGAGATGCTTTTAGGCTCTAAGTTTGAATCAACTTGAAGCCTATAAATACCCTTCTCATCCCTGGTTAAAGCACATAAGCACAGAGAGTCTAAAAGCAAAGAAACGCTGCTGCAATATCTTTAGAATTCCCTCCTCTACTCTAAGTGTTAGATTTTTGTAAGAGAGGAGTGTGAGTGCTTGTAAGGGTTATCTCCTAAACTCGGTAAAAATAGAAGAGGGGTGTAAAAGGTGATTGGCCTTCGCCTATTGAAGAAAGGCCTCTAGTGGACGTCGGTGACCTCATCGGAGGAGGAAGCCAAAAGTGGATGTAGGTCAAGATTGATCGAACCACTCTAAATCTCAGTTTGCATTTACTTTCTGCTATTTATCTTAACTGCAAACTGCCTCCATTGCTTTACATCAACTACACTTCCATATGCTTTCAATTTAAGTTAAGTTTCCAAAAATAATTTTATGTTAGAAATGGTTTTATCGTATGAAAGTCTTTAAAGACTTGATTTTTATCCGCTGCACTAATTCACCCCCCCCTCTTAGTGCCGACTCTTGATCCTAATAAATTTCTATTCTATATCCTTGTTTATAATCCTTGGGGTGGTGAATTTCTATATCCCTTTGTGATTTTAACTTGGTGGTGAACTATTTTTTTATCTTCTTTAAGTTTTATCATGAGTTTGTGTCTTTTCTATTCAAAACATTCATTCTAGCAAATACAACTATACTGTGACTTTTCTTCAAGAGTTCGTTCTTTGTTTACTGTGACATTTTCTATCTGAGAAACTGTTGCATCAGTTTCCTTTTGAAATCTATTCTACATTTTACCCTCTCCGGTATCAGTTTGGTATTAGAGCTAAAGGCTAGAGATCATGGCAAAGCGGAATGAAAAAGATATAGTTGGAGAAGGTAGCGACCATGAAAATGATGTTGAGTCGTTGAGACTATAGCTACGAAGATTACTGCGTAGTCTACAAGAAAAAAATGAAATAATCAAATAACTTCAAAGTAGACAAAACCAGCATGAAAATGATATCCATGAATATACTTCTGATGAAGATACACCTCCTCTCCTAAGGGAGTCGAGAAGATGTCAGACAAGAAATAGAATCCAAGATGAGTGGCAGAGTAAATATAACCCAAGATTGGAGATTCCAGAGTTTGAAGGTAAAATAAATATTGATGACTTTATCGATTGGCTTAATATAGTAGAAAGAATTTTTGATTTTCATAAACCACCAGAACAAAAGAAGGTCAAACTTGTGGCACTCAAACTCAGACAGAATGCATCTTTTTGATAGAAAAATCTGAAAAAACAAAGAGAACGTGACGGGAAGAGGAAAATCGTGACATGGGCAAAAATGAAAAGGGAGTTGAAGAAAAAATATTTACCCCACAATTATAGGCAAGAGATATTTCTCAAAATCCATGATTTCAAGCAAAAAGATCTTAGTGTGGAGGAGTACACTTCAGACTTCGATAATCTGATGTTGAAAGGAGAGTTTGTAGAACCGGAAGAGCAAACCATTGCAAGATACTTAGGAGGTATGAAGTATGATATTGCTAAGGTTGTTCAACTGCAGCCATATTAGTTTTTAAATGATGTGAACAAGTTGGCATTAAAAGTTGAAAAGCAACAGAAGTTTGAAAAGAGTTCTCAGTACGATTCAAAAGAAGGCTATACAAAAGGAGGAAGTTTCAAGCCTACTATCCAAAGCAAGGTGATATTGAAGGTGCAAGAAAAGGGTGACGAATCTACTGGTAGTAAAAAAACACCTAATTCTTCCACCCCAAGTGGCTGAAAATACTTCAAATGTCATGGTTTTGGGCATATTACTTCAAATTGTCCAAATAGGAGGATTGTAACTTTGGTTGAAGATCATAGTTATGGAGGAGAAGATAAAGCTGATGACGAACCAACATATGATGACGATGAGGAAGAGGTTACTTATGCAGATCATGGTTTGTCTATTGTATTGCAATGTAGCTTGTAAGTGTCTTATGTGGTCCATGATGAAAGTTGGGTGCGAAAAAATATATTTTACACTAAATGCACTTCTCTTGGCAAGGTGTGCTTGGTGATCATCGACAACGACAGTTTTGAGAACGTAGTTTCTTTGGAGATGGTGCAGAAGCTGAAGTTTGACACAATCCCTCATCCACATCCATATCAATTATGTTGGTTGCAAAAAGGAAATGATATCAAAGTAACTAAAAGATGTTTAGTTTCATTTTCTATTGGCAAGTATTATAAAGACAAAGTGTGGTGTGATGTTGCTCCTATGGATGCTTGTCATTTGCTATTGGGAAAACTTTGGCATTATGATATAAGGGTGTTGTATGATGGTTATAAATATACATATTCTTTTAAAGTGAATGAAAAGAAGATTCTCTTGGCTCCATTACAACCTTCTGAAATCAGTGCACCAAAGAAGGAAGTTAGTGCTTTTATGTCTTATGGTGAATGCAAATGTGAATTAGACAAGGGTGGTCATATTTTGGCCCTAATAGTAGTAGAGGAGAATGAACAATAAAAGAAGACACCGGAAATCATGAAACCAATCCTAGAGAAATTTCAAGATATTATATCAGAAGAGATTCCATATGGCCTTTCGCCTTTGAGAGACATTCAACATCATATTGATCTTATTCCAGGGGCTGTTCTACCTAATAAGGCAACGTACAGAATGAGTTCTAAGGAGCATGAAGAACTTTAAAGGCAAGTTGATGAATTGGTGAAAAAGGGGTTAATTCGAGAGAGCATGAGTCCTTATACAGTTCCCGCCTTATTGGTGCCTAAGAAGGATGGTTCTTGGAGAATGTGCATTGATAGCCACACCATCAACAAAATCATAATGGATTATCATTTTCCTATTCCAAGGTTAGATGATTTACTTGATCAATTATGTGGTGCTTTTATTTTCTCTAAAATTGATTTGAGGAGTGGTTATCACCAAATAAGAATGAGGCCCGGAGATGAGTGGAAAATAGCATTTAAAACTATTGAAGACTTATATGAATGGTTGGTTATGTTATTTGGGCTATCTAATGCTCCTAACACTTTCATGAGATTTATGAATCACATACTTAAGCCATGCATTGAAATATTTGTTGTAGTTTATTTTGATGATATATTGGTATACATCAAGAGCGAAGAGGAACATATGATTCATTTGAAAGAAATCTTTCTTATTTTAAGGCAGCAAAAGCTTTATGCTAATCTAACGAAGTGTGATTTCTTTACATCTAGTGTTATGTTATTTCAAAAGATGGAATCATGATGGATCAAAGTAAGGTAGAAGCTATTCTCAGTTGGCCAACACCTGCTTCATTGCATGATGTGAGGAGTTTCCATGGCTTAACTTCTTTTTACAAAAGATTCATTAAGAATTTCAGCTCTATTATCGCTCCAATCACCGAATGTTTGAAATGTGATAAATTTAAATGGACTAATGAGGCTAATGATGCTTTTGAGCTTTTAAAAAGAAAGGTGACTGAAGCTCCTATCTTAGTTCTATCAAATTTTGACAATGTGTTTGAGACTGAATGTAATGCATCTAATGTGGGAATTAGTGTTGTTTTGAGTCAAGATGGAAAGCCAATTGTATTTTTTAGTGAGAAGCTGAATGATACAAGAAGGAAATATTCTACTTATAATAAGGAGTTCTATGTCATATATCGAGCTTTATCTCATTGGAGTCAATACCTTCTTGCCAAACCATTTGTGCTATATTCAGATCATGAAGCATTAAAGTTCATAAATCACCAACACAAGCTAAATAAGAGGCATATAGCTTGGGTGGAGTTTATGCAATCATATAACTTTACAATTAAGCACAAATCTAGTGTTCAAAATGTGCTTGCTGATGCATTGAGTAGAAAGCATTCTTTATTATCAGTAATGGAAGTCAAAGTTGTTGGATTTGAGATGTTCAAAGATCTCTATGAGAATGATGTGGATTTTTGCTTAATATGGCAGAATTGCAAATCAGGTTCCTTTCAATAATTTTATATCCTTGATGGTTTTCTTTTTCGAGCTAATGATTTATGTGTTCCATCTTGTTCTTTAAGACAAGTAATTCTAGCTGAAGCTTATGATGGTATTTTGGGTCGACATTTCTGTAGAGATAAGACTTTATCTCTTATTCAATCAAACTTCTATTGGCCTAAGATGTTTAGAGATGTGGAAAGACATGTAAAATAATGTTGAGTGTGTCATTTGGCAAAAACAAGAAGTTAAAATTCTGGATTGTACACTCCATTGCTTATGCCAAATGCTCCATGGGAGGAAGTGAGTCTTAATTTCCTTTTGGGATTGCCAAGAACTCAAAGAAACAAGGATTCTGTCATGGTTGTTGTTGACAGATTTTTAAAAATGTCTTATTTTGTTCCTTGCAATAAATCGAATGATGCATCTCATATTGCTGATTTGTATTTTAAGGAGATTGTTAAATTGTATGGTATTCTAAGAACTATGGTGTCTGATTGAGATTCAAAATTTGTTAGTCATTTTTGGAAAACTCTTTGGAGGAAGCTAGGTACTTCTTTGAATTTCAACAGCTCGCATCAGCCACATACCGATGGGCAAACTAAGGTAATGAACAGAAGCTTGGGAAATTTGCTTAGAAGCTATGTTGGTAAAAATATTAAGTAGTGGGATGTCATTCTTTTATAAATTGAGTTTGTCTATAATCATTCTATCCATCATAGTATCGGTAAGAGTCCTTCTGAGATTGTTTATGGTGCTAATCTTGTTAGTCCTTTAGACTTAATTTCTCATTTTATAATAAAGTAATTTAGTGGAGATGCTGATGAAAGAGCTAAGTAAATAAAGAAGCTGCATGAGGGTGTGAAAGCAACCATTGAGAAGCAAAATGAGAGGTACATGCATGCTGCCAATAAACACAGAAAACATGTGGAGTTTAATGTAGGTGATTTAGTCTAGATTCATCTAAGGAAGGAGAGGTTTCCACCAGGCAAATTTGGAAAACTAAAACCAAAGGCTGATAATCCTTTCAAGGTGCTTAAGAGAATTGATAAAAATATTTATGAAATTGAGCTACCTGAAGATTACGAAGTATCCCCAACATTTAATGTGACTGATTTAAGTCCTTTTTATAATCATGTTGATGAATCAAACAAGGACTTGAGGACAAGTCTTTTTTAACCGGGGGAGATTGACACGGGAGTATCTAATTTACTATAATATGATCATATGAACCTTGATTATGATATGATATTTTTTTCAGCCAACAATGATACCTCATAATCTTTAACTCAGCCCACTTAAATATGATAACTCATCAGCATATTTCCTGCATAAAGTTAAAGCTGTTTCAAGGTACTTTTCTTCATGACAAAAGAATGTATTAAAGGAGTTGGTTAGCAGTTGTGAATATATCTTCATGACCAAGGAATACATTAAAGGAGTTGGTTAGTAATTGTAAACACTAAATTTCAAAATTTCCTATGCATGAAGGGTTGTTTCATGCACTAGTATTTATTTTGGTGTTTAGGACTTAGAAATTGATAATATCTTAGCAGAATCTCTCTTGGAGAACTCTCTTAAACTTTGTATCTCTTGGATGCATCCTTAAGTGGTGAGTCTTTTGATTTCTATTATGTATCCTCGTTTATAATCCTTGGGTAGTGAATTTCTGTATCCCTTTGTGATTTTAACTTGGTGGTGAACTATTTTTCGATCTTCTTTAAGTTTTATCATGAGTTCGTGCCTTTTCTATTCAAAACACTCATTCCAGCAAATACAACTGTACTGCGACTTTTCTTCAAGAGTTCGTTCTTTGTTTATTGTGATATTTTCTATCTGAGAAACTGTTGTATCAGTTTCCTTTTGAAATCCATTCTGCATTTTACCCTCCCCGGTATCAAGAAGTGTGGAAGTAACGTAACCATTGTTTCGATCCAACGAATGGAGAAAGTTTTGCACAAGGTAAATGGTAACTTTTTGATACATCTCCAATAGCAACCAAAGGGGAAGAAAATAGAAATTGAAGATCAAAATATCACCCAATTGCTTAGTGAATGATAAGACCCTAAAGTCTGATCATAAAAAAGAAGAAGAGAAAGGGGATGATCACTTCGAGGGGATCGGCCTCCTTGATCGCTTCGAGGGGATCGGCCTCCTAGGGTTTGTCAAACGACATAATAATATTTTTCATAAATGATCGAAAAGAAGCAGTTACATCCCTATTTATAGAGTTCTGACTTTAGCTAAACTAAACAGACTTAATAAATATGCAGAAAATAAAAAGAAAGCATAGAAAATAAAAGAAAAAATAAAAGGATCCTAACAATCCAACCTCCTTTAATTCAGCCTTGTCCTCAAGGCTGAGCAACATCAAATTCTGGAAACTTCTCCTTTAGCATGCTGTAGGACTCCCAAGTGGCATCTTCCTTTGGTAAGTTGGCCCATTGCACCAGCACTTCAGTTACAGGATGTCTGTGGTACATTGCAACTCATCGATCAAGTATGACTTGTGGTTGAGCTTGAACTTCCCCAATAGTAGAAGTGTCCGGCAAATGGCACTGCACTATTGTATCTTCACCCAATTTCCTTTTAAGGCATGCAACATGAAAGACTGGATGTATTTTAGAGCTAGCAGGCAAATCCAAGCGGTAGGCCACTAGTCCAATGCATTATAATACCTTATAAGGCCCAAAAAACTGAGGAGATAGCTTCATGGAAGATCGGACCTATATGGAAGTTTGCTTGTAGGGTTGAAGACGAAGGAAAACCCAATCATCCACAGTAAATTCTCGTTCACTTTAGTGTTTATCAGCTTGTTGTTTCATTCTTGCTTGTGTGGCTGTGAGGTTATCATTTAAAAGCTGAATAATTTTATTTCTATCCATCAATTCCTTATCCACTTGATCAACTTTAGAAGAACCGGGTACATACTTTGTAATTGTAGGTGGGGGTTGGCCATAAACTGCTTCAAATGGAGTCATTTTAATAGAAGAATGGTAAGAGGTATTATACCACCACTCTGCCTAGGGAAGCCATTCGACCCATTCCTTCGGCTTATCGCTAGTAAAGCATCGGAGATAATTTTCTAGGCACTTGTTTACCACTTCAGTTTGCCCATCTGTTTGCGGATGATAAGCAGTGCTCATATTCAGTTGAGTACCTTGTAAACGAAAAAGTTCTGTCCAGAAGGAGCTAGTAAATATCTTGTCTCTATCACTAACAATGGAACGGGGACTCCCATGCAATTTAGCTATGTTTTCCACAAAAATATGAGTAACACTTGCAGTAGTATAAGGATGTTGTAAAGCACAGAAATAAGCATATTTTGTAAGTCTATCCACGACTACAAGTATAGTACTCTTTCCTTGAGATGATGGGAGACTGTCAATGAAATCCATAGATATGTCGGTCCAAGTAGCATCAGGAATAGGGAGGGGCTGTAGTAAACCTGGGGTGGCTGCTGTCTCACTTTTGTGACGTTGGCAAACATCACATTCAGTAACAAATTTCTTGATAAAATTTTTCATATCTTTCCAGTAAAAAAGTTGTCGAACTCGCTTATAAGTACGGAGAAATCCTAAGTGACCAGCAATTGGTGATGAATGGAACTCCTTCAGAATTATTGCCTGGCAAGAAGAATGTGGGGCAACCACTATTCGACCTTTATAGCGTAAGTCCACTGAATCCCAACTATAATTTGAGACAGAACCTGGGGCTTCTTCTAATTTTTTAATGATGTTTTGGATCTTAGGATTATTTGTCCATTCCCTTCTGATAACTTTCAAAGTCTTGCAAATAGGAATAGAAATAGCAACTAGTTCAGCTTGTTCTGGAAGGCGTGAGAGGGCATCTACTACTAAATTCTCACTCCCCTTTTTATAAATGACCTCATAATCGAATCCCAGTAGCTTTGTGACCCATTTCTGTTGCTTTGGAGAAGAAATCTTTTGCACTAAAAAATATTTAAGGCTTTTGTGTTCAGTGCGTATTTGAAACCATTGACCAATTAGGTAGTCTCCATTTTGTGACTGCATGTATTATAGCTAGCATCTCCTTGTCATAAATAGATAAACTCAAATGGGAAGGGGAAAGAGTCTTACTTGCATAAGCGATAGGCCGACCTTCCTGCATTAATACAGCCCCTATTCCAGCTCCAGAAGCATCAGATTCAATCACAAACATCTTATTAAAATCGGGTAAAGCCAGCACGGGTGTAGTAGTCATTGTAGTTTTCAAGAATTGAAATGCATGAGTTGCCTCTTCTGATCATCTGAATGCATTTTTCTTTAGAAGTGACGTCAAGGGGGCACTAATTTTGTCATAATTTTTCACAAACTTTCGATAATAGCCTATTAGTCCCAAGAACCCCCTTAAAGCTTCGATTGACTTTGGAATTGACTAGTCTGTCATCACTTGGATTTTTGAAGGATCAACTGCAGCACCCTTTTGAGATATGATATGGCCGAGGTACTCAACCTCAGGTTGCCCAAAACTGCACTTGGATTTCTTGACAAAAATACCATGCTCACGAAGAATATTAAAGGCAATTCGTAAATGTAATAAATGACTTTCTAGGGAATGACTGTATATTAAAATATCATCAAAGAAAACCAAAACAAACTTACAGAGATGAGCCCGAAAATATCATTCATTAAACTCTGGAAGGTAGAGGGCGCATTGGTTAACCCGAAAGGCATTACTAGAAACTCATAATGGCCATTGTGTCCTAAAGGCAGTTTTCTGAATATCCCTTTCATGTACTCTGATTTGATGATAGCCCGATCGTAGGTCCAATTTAGTGAAGACCTGAGCTCCTCCCAATTCGTCCAACAGTTCATTCACTACTGGAATAGGATATTTATCTTTCACTGTAATGTTGTTAAGTGCTCGATAGTCGACACACATCTGCCATGAGTCATCCTTCTTTCTGACTAGTAAGACTGGGGAAGAATATGGGCTAACACTAGCTCGTATAACTCCTGTTTTGAGCATCTCTGTGACAATCCTCTCTATTTCTGCCTTTTGGAAATGTGGATATCTATAGGGTCGGACATTGGTTGGTGCCTTCTCGGGTAATAGTGGGATCCGATGATCATGACATCTAAGAGGTGGAAGTCCGTGTGGCTCTACAAATATATCCGCAAACTCTGTTAGCAATGATTCAATATTTCCAGCGGGAATGTTCACTGTCATTTCCTTTTCAATGTTATGCAATTGCACCAAAAATCCGGTGTGTCTTCCGAAGGACCTGCTCCATCCGATGGATAGTGATAGTTGTAACCTTACCTCCACGTCTTCCTTTGAGAGTCACTTGTCTTCCATTAATAAAGAACTTCATAATCAGTTTAGAAAAATTCCAAGAGACATCACCTAGGGTTGATAGCCATTCAATTCCGAGCACCACTTCATAGTCTTCTAAAGGTAATAAAAAGAAATCCACAAATAATTCTTGACCTTGCAAAATTAGTTTTATCTTTGAGCACTTGCTGTTACAGGTTAAAATTCGTCCATCGGCGACCTTGACTTCAAATTTGTCACAACATTCGATGTGGTAAGCTAATCGGGTTATAACTTTTCTATCCATAAAATTATTAGTGCTACCCGTATCAATCAAAACAGTGACAAACTGGTGTTTCAAAGTTCCCCCAATTTTCATAGTTTGTGGATTAGAGTAGCCAGCCAATGCATGCACTGTATGTGTGACAGCTTCAACATCATCATTAGTTTCCACTTCTTCATGATCGGAATCCGATACTTCTACTTCTGGTTCATCCTCGATCGGTTCAATCATCAAAAGTCTTCCTTGTTTGCATCGATACTCCTTACTCCACTTTTCATCACAATGCCAGCACAAACCCTTCGCTAACCTTTCTTTGAGTTCCTCTCGGGTGAGTCTGCTAGTGTTGTGGTTTCGACTAGGAGTAGATGAGGTAGGTTGCCTGCTAATCACCTGTTTATTGGCACCTTTGTTTCGACGATATTTCACACTGATTTTTTCTTCATGTAGGCGTGCAAATCAAATCGTAGCCATCATAGTGTGGGGTTGACAAGCCTTAACCTCGCACCAGATCTCGGGAATAAGCCCTTCAATAAATATACCAAGAAGTTATCGTTCTGACCAATCTCTAGCTTGGTTGGACAATCTTTCAAATCTACTCTGATACTCCAACACTGTAGAAGTCTGATGAATTTTGGCGAGTTGGCCATCAACATTCTCATATTCGGATGGGCCAAAGTGAACAAGAAGTCCTCTTTTAAATTGCTCCCACGAAGGAATTCCATGGCAAGTTTTGTACCAATCATACCACTAGATTGCATCTCCATCAAGCTGGATTGAGGCCACTTCTACCTTGGATTCTTTTGGGGTTCTGTGAAAATGAAAAAAAATTTCCGCCCTAGAGATCCAACTGGTCGGATCCCCATCTTCCCATCGTGGAAATTCTACCCTGATACGTGGGTAGTGTGTGTCACCATCCTGGGGCCCTTTTCTTGTATCTCTCGATCTGTTCAGCATAGAACTTGAGCTCCCATCTTATTGAAACCCGCTAAAGTGCTCCAACAAGCTCTTTTTGAAATCATGAAGAGTTTCTTGTAGTCGATTTTCAATTCTGGTTTCCAACGCTTCCATTTGTGCCTTCACTGAGTTATCGGTAGCCATTGCGTACGATTGCAAGTCGATAATCCCCAGTTCTTGTTTCTGATGTCTAGTCAAGGGCATCTGCATAGTAGCTGGCAGTAGCAGTGATGGTGGTGATAGCCGGCAGCAGCAAGGGACCCCACGCGGTTGTGGCATGGCTGAAAACAAGGGCAAAGCAAGTGTGCTCTGTTTTGGTTAGATGCAGAGCAAGGTGGAGCGGTGGCGGTGGCTGGGAGGCGAGCGGCGGTCATCGCACGGTGGCCCACAGCGGTGATGGGTCAGCTAGGCGGCGACGGCGCTCGAGGGGAAGAGGGGTGCTGGAGGAGGCGCGGCTGCGGGTGGAAACAAGGGCAGTAGTAGTAAGTTGCCCTGTTTCGGTCGCCGTGAGGAGGGGGGCAAGCGACGGCTGCAGCTGTGACCAGGCGGGGGGACGGTGGTAAAGAAGTTAGGGCAGTGTCGCCGAGGGTATCAACGACGAAGGGGTGGTCCGTTGGCAGGGAGACGACGCCAGTGATCCTTCTCGCTTGAGCGAGATGGGAAAGCGAGGAGGAGAGGTCGCCGATTGGGGGGGCAGCGGCGACGTTGGTCGATCGATCGGGAAGCAGTGCCGACGGTGGAAAGGAGGCAGCAAGGGAGGGTGCAGCCTACTGGAGAGCAAGGGCGGCTGTGGAGAAGAAGGGAAGCAAGGAATTCTCGGTGGTCGCTGGGTAACAACCCTTTTCTCCCTTTTTTTTTGGTTTTTTTTTTTTGTTACGTTACAGCGAGAACGCCAAGGATCGCTGCTCAGATACCAAATGATAAGACCCTAAAGTCTTATCGTAAAAAAAAGAAGAGAAAGGGGATGATCACTTTGAGGGGATCGGCCTCCTTGATCGCTTCGAGGGGATCAGCCCTCCTTGATCACTTCGAGGGGATCGGCCTCCTAGGGTTTGTCAAATGACAGAATAATATTTTTCATAGATGATCGAAAAGAAGCAGTTACATCCCTATTTATAGAGTTCCGACTTTAGCTAAACTAAATAGACTTAATAAATACGTAGAAAATAAAAGGAAAAATAAAAGGATCCTAACATTGAATTTATCGAAATTTTTGTTTAGCCGCGTAATCTTCCTCCTACTCGGCAATATGACCATCGGATTCCAATCCTTCCGGGCAAGCCACCAATGAACACTTGGTCATACCGATATCCTCACCTCTAGAAGGATAAAATTGAAAAGATCATAAAGGATATGCTTGAAGTAGGGGTGATTTGGCCAAGTTGCAGCCCATATTCCTCACCGGTGCTACTTGTATGCAAGAAGGATGGAACTTGACGGATGTGCATCGACTACCGAGCTTTAAATGATATCACCGTCAAAGACAAGTACCCAATACCAATGGTCGATGAACTTCTTGATGAGTTAAAAGGAGCTCGAGTCTTCACGAAGTTGGACCTCCAATCCAGTTACCACCAAATTGGGTAATGTGAAGACGACATTCCAAAAACTGCATTCCACACATATAATGACCATTATGAATTTTTGGTAATGCCTTTTGGACTCAATAATGCTCCTTCAACCTTCCTAAGTCTCATGAATGATATTTTTTGAAGATTTTTTCGTAAATTTATGCTGGTATTTTTCGATGATATTCTCATTTACAGCCCTTCTCTTGAGACTCACTTTTATCATTTACGGGTTATTTTGACGATCCTTCAGGAGAATACTCTTTTTGTTAAGTAGCCAAAGTGCAGTTTTCTCCAACAAAAAGTAGAGTACTTTGGGCACATAATATCAGAAGGAGTGGTAGTAGACCCAACGAAAATTAAAGCAATGCAAGGCTGGCCGAAACCTACAAACGTGAAATTACTACACGGGTTCCTTGGACTAACGGACTACTACTGAAAATTTGTTAAGGACTATGGGAAGATCAGCACACCCCTCACTTCTATACTAAAAAAAGATGCATTCCAATAGTCAGACAAAGCCTCTGTTATCTTTGATAAACTTAAGGCAGCCATGACGACGACGCCGGTGCTAGCGCTACCAGATTTCAATCGACCCTTCATTAATGTGGCCGACGCATTTGGAGTCAGAATTGGAGCTGTTCTCATGCAAGATGGTCGACCACTCGCATACACCAGCAAGGCATTATCTCCCTCCCATCAAAATATGTCAATATATGATAAGGAAATGCTCGCCATTGTGCACACAGTAACGAGGTGGAGACCCTACTTGATACGTCGGTGATTTCAAATTAAAACCGACCATAGAAGCCTCAAATACTTTTTGGAGCAAAAGATATCATCCCTTGAGCAGCAAAAATGGGTAACCAAACTTCTTGGATTTGATTATGAAATTATTTACAAAAAGGGGAAAGAAAATATTATTGCAGATGCACTCTCACGGCTACTTGAGCAAGCTAAGTTTTTAGCCATTTCCCTTCCTACCACCAGCTTCCACGAGGACATTAGGGAAGAATGGAAGAAGGATCCAGAGATCAACAACATCATAAACAAATTGGAGGAGGATCTGAGTGCAATAGCCTACTACACATGGGATTCGAGGGATCTACACTACAAAGGTCGCATTGTGCTTATACCTAACTCCCCTTGCATCAAAATCATCCTGCATGAAATGCACTCCACACCTTCAGCAGGGCACTCCGGATTCCTGAGAACCTACAAAAGAGTGAAGTGAAATTTTTATTGGAGAGGGATGAAAAAAATTATTATTGAATATATGGCATAATGTGATGTATGTCAATAACACAAGGGTGAAACACTAGCAAGTCCAGGGAAGCTACAACCACTACCCATACCGGACTCGGTGTGGACTGACATCTCCATGGACTTCATCGAAGGGCTGCCACCTTCCAAAGGTAAATGCACAATTCTCATAGTAATTGATCGACTTACGAAATATGCTCATTTTTATGCTGTATGAAATCCCTACACTACTACTAGTATTGCGCAGATTTTCATAGAAAATATTATTAAACTGCATGGGATGCCAAGGTCCGTTGTAAGTGATCATGACAGGATCTTTACCAATAAATTTTAGGCCGAGTTATTTTAGTTATAAGACACCAAACTCAAGATGAGCACAATGTATCATCCATAAACTGACGGCCAAATAGAGGTGGTAAATAGGTGTTTAGAGACGTACCTTTGGTGTTTCGCCAGCGATTGACCAAAGGAGTGGGCGAAATGGCTTCTCTCGGCTGAATGGTGGTATAATTCTATATATCATTCATATACCAAATGTGCCCCTTATGAAGTACTATATGGTCGGTCAGCCCTTGTGATTCCAAAGTATGTAATTGCCTCAGCCAAGGTAGATTATGTAGACCAAGAATTGATTGACAGGGACAAACTCCTATAACTATTAAAGGATAATCTCTCTACCACTCAAGCCAAAATGAAGCAATAAGCCGACACACGACGAAGCAAAAGAGAATTTTCAGTAGGAGATTAGGTTTATCTTCGCCGACAGCCATACAAGCAACTCTCTATCAACACTCGAGCCTCCATGAAGCCATCCCCATGTTTTTATGGGTCCTATCAGATCATAGAGTGTATTAGAGTCATGGCGTACAAACTTAAATTGTATGAGGATGCCAAAATTTACCCTATCTTCCAAGTGTCATGCTTGAAGACCAAGTTAAAAGAACATGAGTCACCCCAGATCCAACTGTACAACACCACTGAGGATGGAGTTATTCAAGCCCAACCATAAGCCATCCTCGACCGCAGGATCATGATGCATCGCCGATGTCCCTCTATTGAAGTACTAGTGCAGTAGAACAATTTACCACTTGAAGATGTCACATGGGAATCATATAAGGAGCTGAAGACCCGGTTCTTTGAGTTCATGGAATCTCAACCTCAAGGACAAGGCTGATTTGAAGAGGACGGGTCTATTAGGACTCTAGCTAGGAGAGTCCTAATTGAGAGGGGCATTCATGTTAACCTACCTAGCCGACCCCTATTAAAGAGGTGAAGAGGTCGGTTAGGGTTATGAGCTTATATATCAGAGAAGCATTAGGAGTTGTAAATGAATAGGAGTCTTGAGTAGGAGTCCTATTAGGAGTTGTTCTTAGAGAAGCATTAGGAGTTGTAAAGGAATAAGAGTCTTGAGTATGAGTCCTATTAGGAGTTAGGGTTTAGAAGCCCTATAAATAGCCATGTATTCATCCTATTTTAACAAGTAATAGATGAATCTTTTCTGTACCCTTTGAGCAGCAATTTGGAGGAAGGAACCCTTATAGAGTTTTAAGGAGGCCGATCCCCTAAAGAGATCAACCTCAAGCTTAGAATATGCAAGGGTTCTATTAACATCCACCCATGTTCAATGGGACGGATTACACATATTAGAAAACTAGAATGAGAATTTTTCTAATTTCTATAGATTTTGAGTTATGGAACATTATGGAAAACAGCTTTCAAAAGTCTTTTCTTCCAATGAACGATTGGAATGAGTTAGAGAAGAAGACTTTCTTTTTAAATGCTAAGGCTATGAATGCCTTGTTTTGCATTTTGGATAAAAATGAGTTCAATCGAGTGTCTATTTGTAAAATGACTTTCAATATTTGACACACACTCAAAATCACTCACGAAGGCACTAGTAAAGTAAAAGAGTCCAAAATAAATCTTTTAGTCCATACTTATGAATTGTTTCGGATGAAACTAAGTGAGACCATTAGAGACATGTACATCCAGTTTATGAATGTCATTAATGGTCTAAAAGCACTTGGTAAAAGTTTTTCTAACTTTGAACCTATTAATAAAATATTGAGATATCTTCCAAAGAGTTGAGGCCCTAAAGTAACGACCATTCAAGAGGCCAAGGATTTGAATAATTTTCCTCTCGAAGAATTTATCAGGTTGTTAATGACCTATGAGATGACTTTCAATGCTCATGAAGAGCTTGAGAATAACCTTCCAAAGAATAGGAAAGATATGATACTAAGAACTCATGAAGACTACTTGAAAGGAAGTTTAAGTGATGAGTGTTGAATCTTAGATTTTGATAATTAAACCAATTGATAGTGTTAATGATCTAATCTGCATTTTGAGTAATGCAAGACTAGCTTCGATCATGAAGAGTTAATTAAAGCAGGAAGAATTAATGTTGGGCTGGAGTAAAACATATCAAAAGATTAGACATTGAGCCAGAGGATCGGTCGACGTATCGACAGAAGGCTTCATTCCATGAGTTCGGGCATCATGCCTAGAAGAGTGAACATTACACTAAAAAGATCGAAGTTGTGGAGGTCAACATACCGATTAGGCAAAAAGCCGCAAAAGAGGATGATGCACCGAAGGATTGGACGAAGCGCTAATGAACCAATGACATGCAAGAAAATATTTGATTAATGCTATGTAATTATTGTCTAGATGGAAGTAGTGTAAAGTTATAATTGGGTTGGAATTAGGCCAACTCAATTAGGGGGCCATTGGGCCTAAGATATGGCTAAGTTGGGCCGGATGGAAAGGCCCACTCGGCCACTTGGAGCCATGGCAAGTGGTGGCATCGCCCAAGGTGGGTTGTGGAACTGCTTGAGTATCATGGACAAACTTCTAAATAGGATACTTGATGTAATGCTTATATATATCCACGTCTTTTGGTATGTTTATGCTTTGCACAACATGTAGAGGAATGGTCGAAGGCTTAACAACCCCATTTTCGTTGGGTTTGGTGGCCGTTTTAGACTTGTAAATAAAGTTTTTATCATGTGGACACTTATGAGAGATATTCGATTTATAATGGAATATTTTGCCCCTTTATTGTGCAACCGTTCAGAGCTTGTAAAGTTTGTTTGTAATTTGCATTGGCTATGAAGTGTTTTTTGAGACGTTTGCTTATGGATCCCGAGTGAGGTATTTTCTCTAACCCATTTTCTCTTTTATAGGTCGTAAGAGACAATGAGAGGTTTCGGGGATGTTGACTTTTGCGAACGAATATGCAGGGGTGCCACACGACTTAGGCAAAACTAGCTAAGTCCATGACATATAGTATTAGAGCAGGACAAGCACTCATAGAAATACTTGGCATGCAAACGTGGGGAACCTAGTGGGGCTGCGTTGAGGCTGCGTTGAGGAATACCTCATATCAAGTTCATCAAAGATAATGTGTGTGATGCTTGTTAATTAGGAAAATAAATTAAGAGTAGTTTCAAATCTAAGAATCAAATAAGCACATCTAAGCCCTTACAATTGATCCATATGGACCTGTTCGGACCAATCTCTACATCAAGCCTAGGAGGTAGTAAATATGTCTTCGTCATTGTAGATGACTATAGTAGATACACATAGACTTATTTCTTGAAACAAAAAAATGAATGCTTTAGATATTTCACCAAGTTTTGTAAACTTGTTCAAAATGAAAAGGGTTTTATGATTTTTTCAATTCGAAGTGATCACGGTGGTGAATTTCAAAACCGTGATTTCCAAGAATTTTGTGAATCTAATGGATATAACCACAACTTCTCTACTCCAAGAAATCCTCAACAAAATGGAGTAGTAGAAAGAAAGAATAGAAATTTACAAGAAATGGCAAGAACCATGTTGAATGAACATAGCCTACCAAAATATTTTTGGGCCGAAGCCGTAAACACTACATGCTATATTTTGAATAGATTTTTAGTAAGACCCTTACTCACCAAAACTCCCTATGAGCTGTGGAATAATAAAAAACCCAATGTTTCATATTTTAAAGTTTTTGGGTGTAAGTGTTTTATCTTGAATGAAAAAGATGCCTTAGGAAAATTTGATGCTAAATCCGATAAAGGAATTTTTCTTGGTTATTCTTCGGTTTCTAAAGCTTTTCATATCTTTAATAAAAGGACTTTAATTATAGAAGAATCCATTCATGTTGTTTTCAATGAGATTTCCGAAATCAAGAAAAATGACTTTGATGATGATGTTAATTTCGATTCTTTGAATTTGAATGAAACCCTTTCTCCAACTAGCAACTTGGATGCATCCATTTCCGAAACATCCTTACCCAAGGATTGGAAGTATATAGATTCTCATCCTAAGGAGCTAATCCTAGGAGACACATCTAAGGGGGTTCAAACACATTCATCTCTTAAAAATTTCTGTGTCAACGCCGCTTTTCTCTCCCAAATTGAACCTAAATGTATTGATGAAGCCATGAAAGATGATTCATGGATTTTCGCAATGCAAGATGAGTTAAATCAATTTGAGAGAAATGAGGTGTGGAAGCTTGTTCCTAGGCCAAATGACCATTTAGTTATTGGTACTAAATGGGTCTTTAGAAACAAACAAGATAAATATGGTATTGTGGTTAGAAACAAGGCTAGATTAGTGGCCAAAGGTTTCAACCAAGAAGAAGGTATCGATTACGAAGAAACCTTCGCTCCTGTGGCTAGATTAGAAGCCATAAGGATGCTCCTTGCCTATGCTAGTAATAATAATTTTAAGTTGTTTCAAATGGATGTTAAAAGCACTTTTCTTAATGACTTTATTTATGAGGAAGTTTATGTTGAATAACCTCCCGGATTTGAAAATAATAGCCTCCCTAATCATGTATTTAAATTAACCAAAGCTCTCTATGGTTTAAAACAAGCCCAAGGGCTTGGTATGATAGACTAAGTACTTTTCTTATTGAAAATAATTTCACAGAAGGCAAGGTCGATACTACATTGTTTATCAAGAACTTTGAAAATAATTTTCTCATTATTCAGATTTATGTTGATGATATTATCTTCGGTTCTATGAATGAATCTCTTTGTGAATCTTTTGCTAAAATCATGAGTCTCGAATTTGAAATGAGTTTGATGAGAGAATTAACCTTTTTCTTAGGCTTACAAATTAAGCAACTAAGCAATGGCATTTTTATTAGTCAAACTAAATATGCTTTAGATCTACTGAAAAGATTTAATATGGATAGCTCGAAAGCTATTAACACCCCTATGAGCACCTCCACTAAGTTAGAAGTTGATGAAAGTGGAGAAAGATTCGATCAAAAAACTTATAGGGGTATGATAGGAAGTTTACTTTACCTCACTACAACTAGACCAGATATCATGTTCAGTGTAGGACTTTGTGCTAGGTTTCAATCGAACCCTAAGATATCTCATCTCAAAGCGGTTAAAAGAATACTTAGATATCTTAAAGGTACCACAAATCTAGGATTATGGTATCCAAAATCCAAAAATTTTGAGTTAATTGCTTATGCTGATGCGGATTTTGCTGTGTGTAGACTAGATAGAAAAAGCACTTCAGGAACATGTCAATTTTTGGGACATTCCCTTGTTTCCTGGTCATCAAAGAAACAAAACTCGGTTGCACTATCAACAACCAAAGCTGAATATATTGCAGCTAGTGTATGCTGTGCACAAGTTGTGTGGATGAAAAACACCTTAGAAGATTATAAAGTCTATCTTAAAAACATTCCCATTAAATGTGATAACATGAGTGCAATATGTTTAACAAAGAATCTCATTCAACACTCAAGAACAAAACATATTGATATTAGACATCACTTTATACGTGATCATGTTACTAATCATGATGTAATCATAGAGTTCATAGATACTAAGCATCAACTAGCTGATATTTTTACAAAACCTCTAAGTGAAGAACAATTTGATTTCATAAGAAGAGAATTAGAAATGTTGATGTGTTCGAATGCATAAACTTATTAAAATTTTTTATTCGGGCTTTATTAATTGAATGATCAAATCACTTAATTGCCATTACATGCCTAAAATGACATGCTAAAAATTAATACAAAAATTTCCATAACAGTGAGCATATCTTCATGATTATAGTCTTGTCCGATTGCATGAAAGTGTTAAATTAATATTTCAGTTCCAATCGGATTTCATGAATACATTATTCTCTTTCGGACTTAATAAACATATGTCACTTATAGTTTCATTCACATCATTGATTTTTGACAAATAGAATCATCTAGCAAATGCATATCTTTTAGACTTATCATGTGAAAAATATTCTCCTTGAGAAATAGATTTGATGATTCCTTCTTATAAAAGGAAGATATTTTTATGTGCAAGGATTTGATTCACATAAATATCCTGATCCTTGTAAAGCATGCCTTAATATCCTATCGATTTGAACTACACAAATGGCTTTCCTCCTTCATGCAAAAAGATAATAACAAATAAAAAGGAAGAAGTTTTCACTCTATGTAAATAATCTCCATGTCATGTTTCTTGAGATGTTTGTAACCTATCACTCTATGTAGATAAATGACATGAACCTACTTATGGGATCACACGTATATTTAAAAGTTGTTTATATCGTTCTCCTTTTTATTGATGACAAAGGGGGAGAAATAAATGAATTGATGCTATAAATGCCATATTATGTATATTATGTTGAAAGAAGCAAATATATGTATATTGATGCTATGCCATGCTTGCATCATCAAAAATATATGAATTAATGATAACTATGATTGCCATATTAGCAATATGTCATGTTTGCATCAGGTTAAGATATCAAGAACTTGCATCGTAGTACTACGCATTGATATCTTACCATGTAATGAAATGCTATGATTGCTAAAATACTTGAAATATGTGCATCATGATAAGATATCAAAATCTTACTTCGAAATTTTACATGTTGATATCTTACCATATGATGAATTGCTATCATTACCATAATTCACATTTGAAATTTGAAAATGGATGTCGAGTCTTGACATCATACATCATTTTCAGAGAGATACATCATGATGGGAATCATGATGGGAATATTGATAAGGTTAAATGATTTTAACTTATCAATATGTCTCTTGAATTCAAAGGCTTTGAATTCAAGAATGACTTATCTCAATTATGGCAAATAGATAGGGGGAGTTAAGGTTAACTCCGTTATCAATTGATTGTCATCATAAAAAAGGGGGAGATTGTTGAATCTCGGATTTTGATGATGACGTCAATTGTCATTTGTTATCTAATCCATATGTTGAGATAAGTGTGCAGGATTAACTACGATGAAAGTAAGACATGTAGCAGAAGTTATGCCGGAGTCAAGACTATGATCACGTTGGGGGTTCGAGAGTTCGATGGAAGTCCGGACGGTCGTCAGAGGTTCTGCGAGAACAAATCCGAGAAGTCCAGGAGCTTGCCAAAAAAGCTCGTTGGAACTCGCCAAGTGGATCGTCGCAAGTCTAGGAGTTTGCCGGAAGTCCGCCGAAGGTTCGTCGGACGTTCGCCGGAAGTTTGCCGGAAGCTCGCTGGAAGAAGCGATTGACGCACCGGAGCAAGTTGCAGTAAATGCCTTAAGAAATTCGTAGTTAGCATGATGATTAAGTTAGAAATGGGAAGTGATTCTATTAACTTAATCTTGGGGCAATTGGGCCCTTGAAAGACCCAAATGGGGTCGAATGGATCGGCTCATTTCGGACCTAGATTACTTGGCCAGAGGTGGCACTGCTTGGGTCGGCGGTGGCACCACCTAGGGCTCAGTCTCCGAGCTCTGGCTGGGCGATGCAACTGCCTCTGACAGAGGTGCAACCGTCTGAGCTCGGTCTCCTAGCTTTGGCTGGGCGGTGTAACCGCCCTAGTCAGGCGGTGGCACCGCCTAAGCTCGGTCTCCGAGCTCTGGCAAGAGATGCAACCACCCCTGACAAGAGGTGGAATCGCCCAGAGGCTCAGTCTTCGAGCTCTGCCAGGCGGTGCAACCGCCCCAGTCAGGCAGTGCAACCGCCAGACCCCGGAATTCCGGGAATTGACAGTTTTGAGCTCGGAATTCAAACTAGGTTGGGGCCTATAAATACCCCACCCTTTCAGCAATGACAGAGCAACCAAAAACCACCGAAATCCTGATCTTACTCTATGTTTTTGAGAGCTCAAAAAGTGTTGTACGAGTTAAAAGTTCTCCTTCCTCTTTTCTTCCAAGTTTAGATCTGTCAAGAGAGGAAAGAAAATTCTGTAAGGGTTGTCTCCTAAGCCCGTCAAAAGGAGTGAAACTGTAAAAGGGTGGTTGGCCTTCGCCTATTGAAGGAAGGCCTCTAGTGGACGTTGGTGACCTCATCGGTGGAGGAAGCCAGAAGTGGATGTAGGTCAAGATTGACCGAACCACTCTAAATCTCGGTTTGCATTTACTTTGAGCATATTATCTTTACTGCAAACCTCCTCAATAGCTTACTGCCTTCTGCTCATTTACGATCGTGTTTCAAGTTCAGTATTTTTCGAATCAGCATTTAGACGTAAATCAGTTTTATCGTACGAACATTATATTTCAGTTTACGCTTACATTCTAATTTCCATCACAACTGAAAACTGCCTTCATAGACTTGCTTTAACTACATCTTGCTTGATTACAAGTTAAAGTGATTTACGAATCGGATTTTCTACCAAAATCGCTCTTATCGTACGAACGCAATTTTAATCGTCGAAAGTTTTCCGCTGCACTAATTCACCCCCCCCCCTCTTAGTGCCCTTGATCCTTACACACCTCTATCGTTTCTAAGTATGAAAGTTTGTAAATTGAGAGTGAGCCACTTGTGAAAGTTTTGTAAAGGGGTGATTGATCTTTGCCCTTCAAAAAAGATCAATAGTGGAAACTATTGACCTCATTGGAGGAGGTATCGACAAGACGACCGAACCACTATAAAATTGGCGTGTTCTCTTCTTGGTGCATACTTTACTTTTGCTTCATTCTACTTTACTTCATTGCAAACTATCCAATCCCCTCTTCTCTACTCATTTATAAATTTATTCGAGTCAAATGTCTTTTCAAAACAGTTTTTGTCAAACTAAGAGTTTCATCATATGAAGTTTTTCGAAATTATTTAAATTTATTATTTTTATCCACTACACTAATTCACTTAGTATCGTTCTTGATCCTAATAGTAATAGCATTATCTCATACCGGTCATATCTATATCGGGATGAAATAACACATTAAAAACATCTCTTTTAAATATCATTCATGTCAAATACTACAAATTAGCCCTCAATTAACTTGAACTCTAGTTTAATCAATCACATTAAACTCGATTTAACTAGAACCTACTAGAATCGATCTCTAATCCTTATTTAACTAGTCTGGAACCACTATAAACTAGTATAATTTAGACTAAACTAGGTTCAAATTAGGTAAAAGTGACTTGAATAAGTCAATCAATTCGGAATAACCCTGAATCGATTTAGACTAATCCAGTCTGGTTTAGTTCAATCAATGTTTGGGCTCAAATTCAACAATAATATTGGGCTAAGTTTGGCTAGCCCATATACTGGTCATGTATACTACACATGACTGTGCATGCATTATACCATGCTGGCCTAGCCTTAGCCTATGGATTGGTTATGTGCGTCGCACGTGACTGCCCATGATGGTTGGGTTGGGTTAGCATACGGGCTAAGGCTTAACCTGCGGGTTGGGCCTAGCCTATGAGTTGGGCCTGGCCTATTGACCGAGCCTAGCCAATGGGCTATGGCCTAACCTATGGATTGGGTTTGGCCTACGGGTTGTTTCAATCCAATTCCTATTCGATTTTATATCAAATTATGACAACATATATTCACTAACAATTATATATAAAGAAAAAAAAATGTAACAACACATTAAAAGAGAAAGTTGGGAGATAAGTTTTAATATAATGAAATAACCTTATAAATTCAATAAAAATTAAAAATCATACTTTCAATATATCTATAATTTCAACATAATCTAGTCAAATAAATTTTAAACCATTTAGAATAACACATTTTAAATTTCAAATCAAAGAATATAAAAAATTTTAGATAACATATTTCAATCTAACAAGAAAATTTTAATCTAGATAAGATTAAAAGATAAGCTATAATATTAGGATCCTAGAATATTAAGAAAAAATATTTTAAATATTAATTTAAATATTTAAATATTTTAAAATATTAAGTAAAAATATTAATTTAGCATGTTTAAATCCAAAAATAAAAACCTTAAGCAAGGATCCAAGAATATTATGAAATCTTCAACTGATAAATTTTAATGTAACAATAAAAATTTTAACATTTAAAGGATTGATAAATATTTTCAAACTATAAAACTTTAAATATTTAAAGAATCAAAATAAAACTTCTATTTTTCAAGAAAGGTAGGGAAACCTACCTATTCTCAACGGGATGTAACTCATTGTTCTTCCCATTATTGAGCTCAGCTAAGTGAGGAACGAAGGAGAGAAATCTCTTTCCTTAAATAGGAGGAAGTGAGCTTCCATTAGAGAAAAATTTTCTTAATTTTTGTATTTATTTAATATGTATTATTTTTATTTAATATATTAACAAATATGATATCATCCTATTTGGAATTCTTAATAGTCATTTCCTAATTCATAATGGCAAATAAGGAAATAAGATTAATATTTCATAAATTACAATGGCAAGTAAGGAAATAAAAGTTAATTCCTACCACTCATTTGAATCATCAATATCTTATAATAAAATTGGATCAATTCTATTTCGCAAATCATGATGAGCCTTCAAAGCTTGATTATACTTTATGTAAATAAGATCATGTAATCATTGATGTTTCAACCAATTTCTTCTCTTTGAGTGAGTATGTCATGTCATATAATTTAAAAATATATTAATAAATCTATCGAAATAAATAAATTAATTAAAATAAAAATATTTAGTGATCCTTACATGCTCAAAGACAGTTTCACTCACAACTCGAAGTATTATATGTCAAACTAAATTTTTTTATAGCAAATTATTGCAAGTTCAGGATGAAATTTTTAAATAAACTCTACAATTCAACTACAAAATTTATGTTATTATTAGTAATAACATAGTAACATATTATAGATAAAATTAATTTTATCAAATTATTAATACCTGGATATGTAATTGTCCTAGATCGAACTATCATTGAAATTCCAAAAAGACCTTCGATATTTTTATATAGAGATAATTCATAAATAATCTTATCTTATACCTCAAAGCTTAGAATTAATCTTACAACGCACTAATATAACCCATCCAAAAGTTCTACATCAAACCCAACATATTTAATCTTATAAAAGAATTCAAGATTCAAATAATATCTTGCTACATATAAGGGACAATAAAGTTGACAATTCCATCTTTCGTCAAATAATAAACCCAATAGATTATAAAAAATTTCTTATATTTTTTTAATTTTATAAAAAAAAAATTTAATCATCTCTTTTGCTTTATCCATAGCCTCATAAATATATTCCATTGTAGGCTTATTTTTATTATCCATCAACCAAAGGATTCGAATAAGGGGGCTCATTACCTTTAATATATAAACTACATGATTACAAAAGGATGGCATTAAGATGATATCAGTAGCCCTCTTGCCTTTTGCTTCTTTTACCTATTTACTTGTCACCCATTTCTCAGAGGTAAACATGTTTCTTATATTATATTTTTGACGATGCACGCTCTATAATATCAAGAATGAAGTAGCAAATCATGTAATACTATATCTCACTAATTCTTTGTTGCCTATGAATTTTCTCATCATATTCAAAGCCCTAATATTATTATAGAGAAATCTAACAACAATGATTGCCCTTTCTAAAGTTTTCTTGATGTCGGGGATCTTTCCAATATCCTCCAACATTAAATCAATATAATGGACCACACATGGAGTCCAATATAAGTGTTGTCTTTTTGTTTCAAATAACTTACCTAAGATAAAGGATGATAAAAATGATAAGATTTAAGAGTTTAACACAGTTAATCAATGATAAGATAATTTAAAATTTTAAAAATTTAAAAGATGAATATTACCAACTAATATATAGTTGCCTTCATTGTCGGTTATGGCTTGAACGATATTTTGTTCTCCAATTTTTTCTATGAACTTATCAAGCAAATCATATATCTTATCTCCAGATTTCACAAAAGATGAAGTATTTATTAACTTCACAAACATAGCCCCTAAAGAATAGTTAACCATAAAATTTATTATACTCCTATGTCTCCTATCAGTCCAAGCATTTGACATAATAGAGTAACCATGTATTGCCCATGATTCTTTATAGCCATTTAGTAAGTCATTTGTATAATTCAACTATTTTTTTAACAATGGAACTCACATCTCATAATAACTTGGAGGTTTTAATCCCGTACCATATCTTCCAATAGCTTCAATCATCTCCTTAAAACTGTCTAAACGAGTTGTATTAAGAGGAAGACTTGATAGAAGAAGCGAGCAATGTTAGGAATGAGTCGACACTTAGAGAGGGGGGGAGGGGGGTGGGGGGTGAATTAGTATAGCGGATAAAATTATGTCGGTTCTGAAAATCTTTCATACATTGAAAACTGATTGGAAAGGTATTAACTTGGAAGCTTAAGGGAGCATAGTGAAAGCAATAAGAAGGCCATTTGCAGTTAAAGTAAATTGCTCAAAAGAAATGCAAACCAGATTTTTATAGTGGTTTGGGCGTCGTGACCTACATCCACTCTATCGATTCCTCTTCCATCGAGGCCACCGGCATTCACTAATGATCTTCCTTCAATAGGCAAAGATCAACTACTCTTACAATTGGATTCTCCTTTTGACAGGTTCTAGAGAGAACCTTTACAACCCCCTTTACTCCTCTCTTAAACAAGACTAACACTTAAATTCTGAGAGGAGTTCACACACAATTACAACAATTTTTTTTTTTTTTGCTCTTAGTTATGTGATTTTTAACTAGGGATGAGATGGGTATTTATAGGCCTCAAGTGGATTCAAACTTAGAGCCTAAAAGAGTCTCATCCCGGGTTTCTCGGGTCTTGACGGTACCATCGCCTATGCTAGGCGGTACCACCGCCTGTAGTACTAACATTGGGTGGTACCACTGCCTGACACTACCACTAGGTGGTACCACTACCCAGTCTAGTAGTACCACCACCTGACATAGTCTTGGAGACTGTGCCATAATGGTGCCACCTGTTGGGTCATTATTTGAGCCTTCCACTTAGCTTAACCCAGCCTAATCTTGGGCCTAATTGGGCCCTAATTGAGTTGACTCAATTCTAACCCAATTATGTGCTAACTACGAATTTTAAAGCATTTGCTAAGCTAAATAAGTCGGTAAGTCTAGGTTTCTTCCGATGAACTTCTGACGATCTCTCAACAATATTCCAGCAGACTCCTAGCAAGCTCCTCGACTTCACGATGATCTTCTTAGCAAGTTTTGATGAGCTTCTTTGGTAAGCTCCTGGACTTCTCGGTCAATTTTGACAGAACTTCTGACGAATATCCGAATATCCGACGAACTCTCGAACTCCCAACGAAATCTCGTTCTTGACTCCAAGACTTCATTTTGTTTTATGCTTTGCTATCATAGTTAATTCTGCACACTTAAAACCCACTTCGATCTAGACAATTATTATAAAGCCTGAATTAAGTGTTATCCAGCATGTCATTGGTTTATCGATGCTTCGTCCGATTATTCGGCGCATCGTCCTCTCTTGTAGCATATTGCCCAATCGGTCAGTTGACCTCTGCAACTCCGATTTTCTTGACACAATTTCTGCTCTTCTTGGCCCGATGCCCGAACCCATGGCTCGAAGCCTTCTATCGATACGTCGATCGATCCTTTGGTTCGATGTCCAATCTTCTGACATGTTTTTCTTCGACCCAACATTATTCTTCCTGCTTTAATTGTCTCTCCCTAATCAAAGGTTCCTACGTCACTCAAAACACAGATTAATTCATAGGCACTATCAATTGGTTTCATCATCAAAATCTAAGATTCAACAAGTAATGTGCTAAATTATTCTTTATCTTATTTCTTTATCACAAGCATTACTTATATTTGTTTGTCTAAATTTTGAGCCTCTTGCTTGCCCTTATTGTTTCTATGATCTTTGAAACATATATAGATCCATCGGTCTTTTTTTACCCTTCTTAGTACTCATAAATTTTTTTTCCTTTTTTGTCATATAATTTTTTTCCACTTAAAAATACTCATAGAATAATCTTCTTCTTCATCCCTGAGATATTTAATATTATCCTCTAGTAAATTCCCATAAGATTTATTCTTTTACATATTCTTTTTATTCATATAAGTTAGCAACTCTTCTTTTACCTTAGGTGGACACTTTTGCAAGCTGCTGCATTTTTTAAATTTCCTACCATATGTTGTTTTGCATGAAAAATATCACATTTAGTAGTCTTATCATAGAATATGCAAGTGATTGTATTAGGATCTTTTGGATTTTTTAGATAATTATACTTTCATGCAAGATTTTTTTTTATGTCAATAGAGAATCAAGTGAGTTGCTTTGTACACTTGTCATTTATCCTGGAACCCTAACAATAATTTTAAATAAATAAAAATTAGTAGTATTAAAATTAAAATAATATATTATTAATATAATAAATAAAAAATATTTTTACTAGTATACTGTTAATATACTATTAACAGTATACTAAGTTGAGTCGATGTGAGAAGAGAGTAAGAGTAGGATTGAGGCTGTTGACTGAGAGCAGCGGTAGTGGTAACAACAAGCAGTGGCAGCGGTGAGCGATAATAATGGCAATGGTAGCAGCGGTAGCAACGGTGAGCAGTGATAGAGGCAGCGATGATTAGCGATAGCAGTAGCGAGCAGTGATAGTGGCAGCGAGAAGTAGCGATAGTGCAGCGACAGCGGAGAGAGGCAACGATAGTGGAGAGAGGTAGCGGCAGTAGAGAGAAAATATCGACAGTGGAATCACGAGCAAGGTTAGAGTTGGGGAAGTCACGAGAGGGATGCTGGGAGGTTGATATCGATATTTTAGTTGGTTTGATTGAACCAACTAATATAAATAGATCGAACCAGACCTAAAACATTGGTTTGGTCACCTGGTTTGGTGGCACCTCTTTAAAGTGCATTGCTTGGACATTAAGCAAGGCAAGACGTTCGGGTCTTGCCTCACCTCACCCGAGCGCCTAGGAGAGCGCCCGATCACCTATTGAAATCGCTGATTAGTATATGTTAGTCGAATATTTATGTATTTTTCATGAAGAAACTCGTGTTAGGAGAAAAACTCTTGCTATTGCAGAGCAAAAATGCGGCATAAAAAGCTTTTTCGGTGGTTGATGCTTCATTGGAAGACTGCCATTAGGAGGGAGATAAAGCTAAGATTAAGCATCAATTCTGCATGCAAATATCGCCAGATTCTGTGGTGAGAGAGGTTATTAGTATCTCAATTTTCAGGTAAATCATATGAGAGCTGATCATAAAATAGTCGACACAAGATTTACAGATTCGAAGAATCGCTTTAGGCTTAAGCTAATTAAGGAAGACAATTCCAACATCTTTGTGACTATCCTGATGCTGTTTAAAGTGCGACTATCCCCTTGACCGAGTAAAGTGCTTGGGTGCCGTATGTTATAATGTATGATAATGAAAAAGGAGTTACAAGCAATTAGGAGACCTAGTTTTGGAGAAATAAAGGAGTCTTATGCCCCAATTCCAATGCATGAAACATGAGAAAACACAGCAAGGAGAAGTGCGTAGAATAGGAAATGGAAACATTTATGGTCTGAAGCATTCAAACACTCATCCCATATACCACGCATATTTCATGTTGGAGAGAAGAGAAACATGACACACACTAGAACCATAAGCTATTTATAAAGATGATCTAATTCATTAGGAATCTCAATGCTAATCAAATTCCTAATCAACAAAAAAACATTTTAATTCAAAATTTAGTAGTCAGTTTCTAAATCGCTCTGTGATCATTAGATGTTGAGGTAAGACAAAAAGAAGAGTGTGCTTAGTACAAGAGAGTTTCCAACAATAGAAAATCCGCGCAAGACATGCTACCAGGATCTGTCAATAAAATGTGGATCCATTCTAGCATATTTTCAAACCACATGTTTTAAAGAAGATTGTAATTACGCTCAGCTTTCTTTGATGTTAACGTACAACCTTTGTTGTGCATTGCTTATTCTTTCCAACTCATGATGTTTGGTCGTGGTGTTTAGAAGATACAGATTGAACCACAAGAAACATAATATTGTTAGGATCAAGAGAGACACTAAGAGGGGGGGTGAATTAGTATAGCGAAAAAATTATTGATTTTAGAAAATATTCGTTTCGATTAAATCCGTTTCGGAAAGATATTAAACTTGAAGGCATTCGTAAGAGTGTAAAGAGAAAGTTAAGAAAGATTGCAGTAATGTAAATTGCTCAAATAGAAATACAAACCAGAATTTAGAGTGGTTCGGTCGTTATGACCTACATCCACTTTTGATTCCTCCTCCATCGAGGTCATCGGCGTCCACTAATGGTCTTCCTTCAATACGCGAAGTTCAACCACATTTTACAGCTCTTTCTCCTTTTACCGGGTTTAGGAGATAACCCTTTCTTGGATAGTTACAAAGCTAAGAGAGGGAGGGGAGGACTTTTCTCACTTTTACAACACTTTAACACCCCAGAAATTCAAGATTATGTTAACACTTTTTTTGTGCCCGTTCATTCATAAAAGGGTGGGGTATTTATAGGCCCTAACGACTTCAGAATTTGAGCAAAAAAGTATCACATCCTCGGATTTTGGGCTATTGACGGCACCATAGCCATTATTAGGCGGTACTACCACCTGCAAACTGACACTGGGTGGTACCATCGCTCAATCTGGGCGGTACCATCGCCTGACAGCTTAGAGACCGAGCTCTAAAGGTACCACCGCCTGACAGCTCAGAGATCGAGCTCTAGCGGTACCACCGCCTGACAAGGGTGGTACCACCGTTGGCAGTATTAATTACCAGCGGTACCACCACCCAGTCTGGGTGGTATCATTGCCCAGACCACCTAGGAGACTGGGTCACTAGACGGTGCCACCACCGGCCCTAGTAGTGCCACCACCGGCCGTGATTTCAGGTGCTGAATGGACTGTTCAATTCGGCCCAATTCAGCCTTATTAATGGCCTAGTTAGCCCCTAACTAAGTTAGTGGGATTACCTCCCAATACTAACTCAACTTAAGGTATAACTATAATAATTATTATATTTAACAAAGTATTCTTGTGCTGGTACATCAATTGTTCTTCGGGTGATCTTTCAACGAACTTTCGATAATTTCTCGGCAATGTTCCAGCGGACTTCCGGCAAGCTCCTGGACTTCACGAGGATCTTCTTGGCGAGTTCCGATGAGCTTCTTTGTCAAGGTCCTGGACTTCTCGGTTGGTTCCAGCGAAACTTCCGACGAATGTCCGATCTTCCGACGAACTCTCAAACTCCCAACGAAATCTTACTGGTTTAATTTATGTCTCAATTGACTCCGACATAACATTTACTTTATATCTTACAACTATCGTAGTTAATCATGCATACTTTTCTCGACATATAGATTAGATCAAATAATTTACCAATTAATTTCATCATCAAAATCCAAGATTCAATAATCTCCCCCCTTTTGATAATGACAATTAATTGATAACGGAGTTAACCTTAACTCTCCTTATCTATATGTCATGCTTGAGAAAAGATATTTTTGAATTCAAGACCTTTTAATTCAAGCATCAAACCGATAAGTTACTTTCATTTAAACTTATCAACATGACCATCATGATACTTATCATGATTTACGAATTCTAAATATGTTATCACATATTTGTCAAAATAATATCAAGGCATGACAACTATTTTCAAGTCCAATGATAATCAATCATCATTTACGAATTTCGAATATGAAATTTAGCAAGATGACAATTCTTGATAAAAGATAATATTTCATTATTCCGTAACAAGATATCAATTGTAAATAGTAAGTTAAGCTCAAGATACCTTATCATAATGAAAGATATTTATAAAAATGAAACGAATTTACGTATGATATTGGGAATAAAACATTTACAAGTCATCATGCCATATTCTGATATGTTTCAAGCAAATATTTTAATATTTTTTAAGTATGTATTTGACGATACTAATCATATTTCAAACATTCGCAAGACATTCAAGCATTTATGATACAATGCATTTTATGCATTTATCTAAGACATGCCAATTTGTTATCAATTTCCCATGTTTCTCCCCTTTTGTCATCAACAAAAAAGAGAATAATTCAATAATGCAAGTGTGGTAAAAATTCAAGCAAGTTTCACACTAATGTATTTAAGCAATAAATGAAGGTAAGCAAAACTTTACATGATTAATTTCTTTTGGATAAGCTAATATTTTTACTTTAGATGCACATAGGTTTTTTGGTTTTCTTTAGATGTTCTTCCTTCATCATAAAAATAAGAAGACGAAGAAGAAGGGTAAGGAAAGAATCCATCAAGAACCAAATTTCATGAAAATATTTGAACCAAGTTAAATTCAAAACAATAAATGGGTTTTATTAAATCATGCTTCAATTTTAACAAAGAGAAGGGATTTATGAAAAGGATCAAGTGTATCATAAATCAAATCCGTTGCACACTAAGTCAAATCACCATTTTTGCAAGTGATCAATTCATAAAGTTTTTCATTCATGAGAAGAGTAAGGAAAAAGACTTCATTAACGAAGAAGCACCAAATGAAGGATTAAAAATCTTTGAATAAGTCTTCATAAATTAAATGTGTTTCTTATTAAAAATTCATAAGAGTGAAATATGTGAAAGATGCATTTGCCAATGTATTAAACATCGTTATGTGATGGAGCAAGGGTATGGAGTAAACTTGATACCAAAACAAAATAAATTCATGAAAGCTCCATTCATGAAATACAACAAACTCATAAATTTGGACAATTTAACTTGCCTATCTCTCTTCTAATGAAATCAAATTATTTTTTATTTAAAGGTTTTGTAAAGATATCGGCCAATTGATGTTTCGTATTAATGAATTCTAAGATTGCATCATGATTATTAACATGATCTCATATAAAGTGATGCCTAATATTAATATATTTAGTTCTAAAGTGTTGAACAAGATTTTTCGTTAAACATATTGCACTTGTGTTATCACATTTTATGGAAATATTTTTAAGATAAATTCTATAATCTTCTAATGTATTTTTTATCCATACGACTTGTGCACAACATGTGCTAGGCGCTATATATTCGGCTTCAGTGGTAGATAGTACAATCGAGTTTTACGTTTTGGAAGACCAAGAGACAAGTGCATGACCTAAGAATTGATATGTTTCGGATGTATTTTTTCTATCTAATCTACATCTAATAAAATCTGCATTAGCATAAGCAATTAATTCGAAGTTTTCAGATTTTGGATATCATAATCCTAAATTAGTGGTTCTTTTAAGATATCTAAGAATTCTTATAACTGCTTTCAGATGAGAATTCTTTTAGTTGCATAAAATTTCAAGAAATATCACCTAATGTCATCAACCATTTAATTCTGAGTATGGCCTCATGATCATCAAGAGGGAGGAGGAAGAAATCTGCAATTATCTCTTGATCCTGCAACACCAATCTTCACCTTACTATTTATGAAGTTATTAGTGCTACCCGTGTCGATGAGAACAGTGATCAGTTGTTGTTTGAGAAGGCCTCCAACTTTCATCGTTTGCAGGTTTGAGTAGCCAGCTAGTGTATGTACCGTAACTTCGGTCGGTTTTGGCTCTTCTTCTGCATCTTCTTCTTCATGTTCAAGGCTCTCTTCTAGATGTTCAATGACCTCTTCTTCTATTAGTTCAATCATAAGAAGTCCCCCTTTACTACAGCGATGCTCACGGCTCCACGGCTCGTCACAATGCCAACATAACCCCTTCGCATATCGCTCCCGAAGCTCTTCTCTTATTAACCTCTTTGGTGTAGGGACTTGGTCGATAGTAGGGGGGGTTGAGGGCTTCAATATTACTAGTTGAGGAGCGACCCTAGTCCTCCGAGCTTTATGGTTCAATTGCTCCTCTTGATGTCGTGCGAAAGAGATGGCTGCCATAAGCGTATACGGTTGTCGCGCTTTAACTTCTCCTCGGATCTCCGGCTTCAAGCCCTCAATGAAGGTCCTCAATAGCTGTTTTTGAGACCAATCATGAGTTTGATTAGATAACCTTTCAAACCTGGTTTGGTACTCCTGAATGGTAGAGGTTTGTCGGATCTTTGCTAGTTGTCCGTCAATATTCTCGTAATCGATTGATCTAAAGCGGATCAGCAGTCCTTCTTTGAATTATCGCCATGAAAGGACTCCATAAGTATGTTCAAACCAGTCAAACCACTGTATAGCATCCCCTTCAAGATGTATAGCTGCAATTTTCACCATAGATGCATCCACAGTTTTATGGTACCGAAAATATCGCTCCGCGCGCGAGATCCAACCAATTGGGTCTCCTTCTTCACATCTAGGGAAGTCCACTCTCATGCATGGATAGTTGGGGTTGGTCATAGAGCTTCCCCTCTCTTGGAAGTCATATCTTTAGGCTTGGTGCGATTGGGCAAAGCTCTCTCCTTGATGTGATTTCTTCGGGCTTAGTGGTCGGCCCAATCTGAGTTCGATAAAGAGCGTCCGAATCTTATCCTCCATTCGCACCTCGAAGGCTTCAAATTTAGCATTGATTACTTCCTCAGATGTCATAGTATATGCCACCAAATCTATGATGTTAAGATATCTCTTTTGTTGTCGGGTTAAAGGCATGTATTGGTTAAGAGAGGTGATGGTCGAAAGGGTTGGTGGATTGGTGGATGTAGGCTACTATTTAGGATTGTTTTGTGGCTATTTTGGGTGCAGTTTGAGGGTGTGGTTTGGTAGAGTTTTAGGGCTATGGATGAATATTTTGGATCTGTGGTAGATGGTAGCAAAGTTTTGATAGAAATCAGTGGAAGTTACAGCAAGTATGTGTTGTCTTGTAAGAGTAGAATTATCGTCGAAGAAACAACGGTTTCTCGACGTAATTTCCACCAAAAACTTGAGAGAATTGAGGAGGGAATTGATAGAAAAATCACAGTTTATATGACAGCAAGGATATCTAATTTAATCAAGAAAATTTCGTCAGTATAACAGCAAAGAAATTGGTGCAAGTTGCGATTGCAGAATTCTCGTCGAAAAATTTCAGCGAGTTACGACGAAAATTTGTAGCAATATAAAATCGTTTTTAGAAATGAATTTCTTAATAGATCAATCTTAGATAGAAGCCAAGATGATCTATGAAGTGTATAAGAAATTTCATTCAAAAAAGATTGCAAATAGATGGGTTAAGGCAACAATATGCGGCTGAAATTTTCTACAGCATAGATTTTTAGGTATAGCAGATTGGACGTAAAAGATCAGTGGTTTATATTGAGAAATTTTTTATGAAACCAAAGGTAAACTGTTAGGAAGTGTCAAAGCTATCATAAAAATTTCGTAGAGATTTGGATAGAAACAACATAGTATCAAGATCAAAAAACAGTGCTATGCGGCTGAAATTTTACAGTGCAGATTTTCAAGTATAGCAAATTAGATGTAAAATACCGATGGTTTATATTGAGAATTTTTAACAAAACCAAAGGAAAATCTGCTGTTAGGAAGTGTCAAAGATATCATAAAAAATTCGTAGAGATTTGGATAGAAAAAACACAGTAGCAAGATCAAACAGACGGTGCTATACGATTGGAATTCTGCAATGTATCTTTCGTCGTAGAGATGAAAACTTTATGATGAAAAGTTTATGCAGAAATATAAGAATAGTTTTTTTGGGATTTTCAAATAAGGATAACTAAATTGCAGCAGAAGTAAGGTAGAAAACTAGAACCTGTTGCAATTCACGGGGAGATCAAAGGATGATCCGTGGTGGTGGAGATGACGACAGAATTTGGTGACGATCTTTTAAGCAATTGTGGGAATTGCTTTGAGCGGTTATGGAGGGTTGATGGATGGTTGTGGAAGGGCAGCGAGACGCCAAGAATGCTGCTCTGATACCAGGTGTTAGAACCCTTGCAGATTCTAAACTTGGGGTTGATCTCTTTAGGGGATCGGCCTCCTTGGAACTCTATAGGGGTTCCTCCCTCCAAGTTGCTGCTCAAAAGCTGCAGAAAGATTCATCTATTGCTTATAAAAAGAGGAGGAATATATGGCTATTTATAGGGTTTCTAAACCCTAACTCCTAATAGGACTCCTACTCAAGACTCCTACTTCTAACCAACTCCTAATAGGACTTCTACTCAAGACCCCTATTCCTTTACAACTCCTAATTCTTCTCTAAGAAACAACCTCCTAACCCTAGCCGGCCTCTTCACCTCTTTAATAGGGGTCGGCTTAGGTAGGTTTTACATGAATATCCCTCTCAATTAGGACTCTCCTAACTAGAGTCCTAACATGGTACCGCCGCCCAAACCACTTGGGAGACTGAGTCCCAAGCGGTGCACCGTCGGCCATGACTTCAGGTGCTGAATGGGCTGCTTCAACCAGCCCAATTTAGTCCTATTAAAGGCCCAATTGGTTCCTAACTAAGTTAGTGGGATTTCCTCCCAATCTTAACTCAACTGAAGGTCTAACTATGATAATTAAGATATTTAAACAAGCAATCTCTATCCGGTATGTCATTTGTTCTTCCGGCGATCTTCCGACGAACCTCCGGCGATCTTCCGACGAACCTCCGACGATCTTTCGATAATGTTCCAATGGACTACCGACAAGCTATTGGACTTTACGATAATCTTCTTGGCAAGTTCTGATGAGCTTCTTTGGCAAGCTCCCGAACTTCTTGGTTAATTCCGACAGAACTTCCGATTAATGTCCGAACTTCCGATGAATGTCCGAACTTCCGACAAACTCTCGAACTCCCAACAAAGTCTCGATCTTGACTCCGGCCCAACATCTGCTTTATGTCTTACGCTATCATAGTTAATCCTACACACTTTTCTCAACATATAGATTGGATCAAATAATTTACCAATTGATTTCATTATCAAAATATGAGATTCAACAGAAATGTGCCAAATTGATGATAAATTGGCATTATGAATGTTTGAAATAATGTGTCAAATGTATCTTATCATAAATGCTTGAATGTTTTGTGATTGCTTGAAATATGATTGGAATTATCAAATACATCATAAATACTTGAAAAATATCAAAATGTATTGCATATGCATCATATGTATCGTAGATACTTAAAATGTATCATGAATGCTTGAAACGTATCATAATGTGGCATGAATACTTGAAAATGTTTCATTCTTAAAATAATGCTTGATTTTGTATCAAAATGATAAGTGTCTATCATTGTGATTATCATGCTTAATTTCCTACTTACAATTAATTTCATGCCTCATATTGATGGATTGTCATCTTTGAAATTTGAATCTTGCTAAATTTCATATTTAAAATTTATATAATACTTGAAAATGATAATTGTCTATCATCATTCTATATTGGACTTAAAAATGGATGTCATGCCTTGACATCATTTATATTGTAATAAATACGTGATATCATATTTTGAGATGGTAAATCATGATTGGTATCATGATATGCATGTTGATAAGTTTAAATGCATATAACTTATCGGTTTGATGCTTGAATTGAAAGGCCTTGAATTCAAGAGTGTCTTTTCTCAAGTATGGCATATAGATATAGGGAGAAAAGGTTAACTCTGTCATCAATTGATTGTCATCATAAAAAAGGGGGAGATTGTTGAATCTTGAATTTTGATGATGAAATCAATTAGTAAATTATTTCATTAAATCTATATGTTGAGAAAAGTGTGAAAGATTAACTATGATAGCGATCAAGACATAAAGTAAAACGAAGTGCCAGAGTAAAGATTAAGATTTCGTTGAGAGTTTGAGAGTTCGTCGGAAGTCCAGAAGTTTGTCAGAAATGTTGTCGGAATTGGCCAAGAAGAAACTCATCAAAACTCGCTAAGAAGATCATCATGAAGTCCAGCAGCTTGTCGGAAGTCCACTGAAAGATTACCGAGAGATCATCGAAAGTTCATCGGAAGATCGCCGGAAGCTCGTCGAAAAAAACATAGACTTACTGGGCTTGTTTTGTTTAATATATGCCTTAAAAATCGTAGTTAGCACATAATTGCTAGTCATAGGTGCCCAGCAAGTCAATCACGTGAGTGATGGCACGTGTGACTTGATACAGAATCTTTTTGCTTATTGTATTTTGGCGTATATCACTTTATAACTATTGCATATATGCATATATATATTGTGATGTCCTTGGATTTCTGCAATGGGAATCGGATCGTGATGAGATCACGATAATGAGATCGATTCACCTTTAAACACATATCCTAAATAATCTCGGTCATAGGTTACTCGAGAGGGACATCGTGATAACCGGACAGACTAGTGTGCTGTATACCCGTCCATATGATGGATGCAGCTGGTCTCATAGCTGCTCGTGTAGGGACACTAGGGATACAGTACAGGTGCTCATTGGAGAATAAGTTCACTGATTGATCCGCTTACGGAATGCTGGATGGTTGATGATGCCTTATTATCAGACAGTGATTCCGTAGTCCTATTGGTATATATGGTCCTTAGACTTGAGACACTAAGGATGTCCTGTATGGGTGCTCCACTCTTTGATACCAGACTTATAGGTTTGGCTGTCCCAGATCTAGTACAACTGGTCATTGGGAGTGGTAGTCGACCTTACGAGGGCTATTGAGTTTCGATAGAGGATCATCCACTCTCGGCGTCATGAGAGGAATATCCCATGTGTTCTTGCTCAGAAAAATCCCTGGCTAGGGTCATTCGGGTTGAGAGAGAAAGAGTTCTCCGGGAGAATCCATTAGAGCGAGACTCGAGTAGAAACCGTATGGATCTGATAGCACCATGCTCGATATACGGTCTTTGGGATATTAGATAGATGAGGGACTATAGGTACACGGTAATTGAGGATAGACAGGTCCAATGGATTGGATTCCCCTATATCGTCTGGGGACTACGGCGTAGTGGCCTAACACGTCCGTAGTCGATGAGTCAAGTAAATTATTACAAAGATAATAATTCACTGAGTTAGAAGGAGTTCTGACAGGTATGACTCACGGCCAGCTCGATATTGGGTCTAGAGGGTCACACACATATGGTAGGCATTGCGATGAGTAGAGGTTCGGATATGAGATATCCGATGGAGCCCTTGTCTTATTGGATGCAGATCCAATACCCACTGGGGGAGGACCCATTAGGGTTTGATAGGGGACCTCTATAAATAGGAGGGATTCAGAGCCTCATAGGCTAGAGCCTTTGCTTGCCTCTCCTATTCTCCTCCCCCTCTCCACCTCAGAGTAGGCCTGGAGTTTTGAGGAGCGTCGTCGCAGCCCTGCTATGTGGATCACTGCTAGATAGGAGGACGGTTGACCTCCTTCACCATCCTAAGGATCTGCAAAGAAACAGGGATATACGATCTCCCTAGGTAACACAATCTACTCTATACGCAGTTTTAAGTTTCGCAGATTTTGCGCACCAATCTTCGCACGACGACGAACATTTCTTTGGGAATCGGGGATTTTATTTTCTTGTTCTTCCGCTGCGCATGTGATGTCGCCCCCAAGATTTCCCAATAGTGGTATCAGAGCCAGATTGTTCGTGCGATAGATTGGTTTTGAACTGTGTGTGTTGTGTTTTGAAGAAACTTTTGATATCAAAATCATTAACATAAGAGCGAGAAAGGGCAGCAACAGTTGTTGCCCTCGATCTGCATGCGTGCAGCACAGCCGAAGGCAGGCAGCACAGGGGCTGCGCTTATAGCAGCCGGCCGGCGGCTTGCTTGTAGCAGGCTTGCCGCCGGTGGGGCTGGCAGCCCGCGGGTGCCCCACCCGCGGTCGTTGCCGCACAGCGTCGGCAGGCAGGGCTATAGGCAAGGCGGCCACTTGCGTGCGGGCATTGTGCCCGCGCGCAAGGGCGATGCCTGCGGGTGCTGGACCCGCGGGGCGAGGCGCCTGCGGCCGCAGCGACCACAGGCTGAGGCCCCACAGGGCAATGGTGCTTGCGACCGTTGCTCCTGCAGGCAAACCCCCCCGTAGAGGTGGCCGCCCGACGGGGCACTGCACCCGCGGGCACAGCGCTCGCGGAGGCAACGCCACCCTGCTGGTGGCGGCCTATGCGGTGGGGCGGAGGCACCGCCCCTGTAGGTGGGCGCCACCGCAAGCCCCTCGGAATTTGAGAAATTTTAGTTTCTGTCTTTTGTCCAAATTATGAAAATACCCCTATGAATTCAGAAATTCCCTATATGTCCCTGATTTCATAAAATACTAATTAATTAAAAGGTTTAGTTGATTATTATTTTTTATCATTATCTAGTAGTCCTACATGATGATGATTATTTATACATGTGATGTATGATGTGTGGACGGATGATCATGGACCGTGTGATGTGTGTACTTGTGATTATTATTATTGAGGTTTGCGAGCCTCCATTATATTTCTCGTTTATTGTCAGACCTGCGTGCCTATGATTAAGTTGTAATCACATGAGGATGCGTAGCGGGACCCATGAGACGGACGATCGCGATGCATGAAGATGCATCAAGATATCGACGGAACCAACGAGGACGAGATGGACGATCACAGGGCATGGAGATGCACCGTTGCACACATAGATCTTGATGTGAGTGATTAGGCCTACTGGCTCGGGCCTAATCACATTAGGTTGTGATCCATGATCATCTAGTGTGATTGCTTATACACATACTAGATATGTATATATATTTGCATGCGATGTAGTTATATATTAAATATGTATATATGTGACATGTCATATTAGGAGACCAAATCATAGAAACATCTCTCTCGATAATATTAAGTTGGTAAACGTGAGGCAATTAGATTGACCCACGTGGCCTTCCATCATTATAAGTAGGAACCGATTCCCGGTATAGGTTGAGTTGGTCGAGTCCCTCGAGACTCACCTATATCGCGATTCGCTATCTTGCTTACGACATAGAGATGTCACTGGTGACCTGAGGGCATGGTATGCTTGGTCGAGTCCCTCGAGGGTATATCATCAAATCAGACTCATCTTGTAACTTAACCGAGCATCATGGTTGGTCGAGTCCCTCGAGACCATGGTGATTCGGAGGCTGAACAGGATGGGAATCATAAGGAGTTGTGATCGGCAAGAGTTGCCTACCTTTTAAGCTTAGTGTGATTGGTCGAGTCCCTCGAGGTTACACTAAGACGTTGATTGGATCCTGATCCCCACTAGAAGTCTGCCGGAGACTTCCGTTTCACGTGCTGAGGGTGTCGCGTGACTCGTTAGTAAAATAGTGGGAGCATATTAAGATAGAAGTCCATATCTTGATAGTTTACTTCGTGCAAAATCTGCATGTTATTCATTTCTATTGTATCTTTATTTTTAGAAAATGTCGCTTTCAAATCCCTTACGTGGCATACTTGATGTCAACCGCCTCACTAGTCCAAATTATACAGATTGGCTCCGTAACTTGAGAATTGTTCTCACGGCAGAGAAAATCGTGTATGTCCTTGATACAGTGATGCCTGCGCACGAAGAAGGGGCAAGCGAGGATGAGATCACTCACTATGTGAAGTACATTGATGACTCCACTCTTGCTCAGTGCTATATGTTGGGCTCTATGACTCCTGAGTTACAGAGACAACATGAAAAAAAGGATGCCAGATCCATTCTCCTACATGTCCGCAAATTGTTTGAGGAACAGGGAAGGACTCAGCGATATGAGATATCCAAGAGCCTCTTCCGCGCTAGGATGATTGAGGGGACACCGGTTCAGAACCATGTCCTAAAGATGATTGAGTGGATAGAGAAACTCAGGTCTAGGAATGGTCCTAAAGGATAACTTGTGTGTGGACATTGTGCTTTAGTCCCTACCAGATTCCTTTTCACAATTCATAAAGAATTTTAATATGAACAAGCTTGAGGTGATTCTCCCAGAGCTCCTCAATATGTTGTGGGAGCCAAAGAGTACTATTAAGAAAGAGAAGCCAGTTCTCTACATTGGTGAGACCAGAAAGAAAAGGAAAGCAGAAAGGTCCCTTAAGAAGGGAAAGGGCAAGGGTAGACCAGGTAAAGCAAAGGTTGCTAAGAAAGACCTAGCGAAGGACAAAGGCCAGTGCTTCCACTATGACAAAGATGGGCACTGGAAGAGGAACTGCAAAGAGTACCTTGCAGAAAGGGCGAAACAAAAGCTTGATGAAGCTTCAGGTACATTCATGATCAGTCTTCATTTGTCAGACTCTTATGATAACACATGGGTATTGGATACCGGTAGTGCTTATCATATATGCAATTCGTTGTAAGTTCTGGCAAGGCCTAGGAGACTAGAGAGAGGCGAGGTGGACCTCAAGATGGGTAATGGAGCAAAAGTTGTTGTAGTAGCTGTTGGCGAGGTCGCCCTACATATGCTTGGTAGAGCTTTTATTGCATTAGATGCATGTTATTTTATTCCTTCTATTATCAAAAATATTATCTCCATTTCATGTTTGATAGTTAGTGGATATAAATTAGTTTTTGAGAACAATGGTTGTTCGATATTATTAGATGATAAGATCATCACGAAATGAACATTGCATAATGGTTTATTTATGTTAGACACTACTCCACATATCATGAATGTAAATATGTCCAAAAGGAAATGAGATGAGATGAATAGTTCATACCTGTTGCATTGTAGGCTATGTCACATCCATGAAAGAATGATTCAAAAGTTGCTAAATGATGGATATCTAGATCCATTCGACTATGTGTCATATGCAACTTATGAGCCTTGCTTTCGTGGAAAACTGACTAACTCTCCATTTAGTGGAACTAGAGAGAGAGTCACTGAGCTGTTGGAACTCATACATAGTGATGTATATGGACCCATGTTAACTCATGTCATTGGTGGTTACTCCTACTTCATTACCTTTACTGATGATTTCTCAAGGTATGGATATGTGTACTTAATGAAGTACAAGTCCGAGGTTTTTGAGAAATTCCAAGAGTATAAGAATGAGGTGGAGAACCAGACCGGAAAGAGTATCAAAACTCTTCGATCAGATCAAAACTCTTCGTACAGAGTTTACTCAGTTCCTCAAGGACCATGGGATATTATCTCAATGGACACCTCCTTATACACCTCAGCTTAATGGTGTCTCTGGAAGGAGGAATCGTACGCTTTTAGATATGATATGGTCCATGATGAGTTTCGCTGACCTACCCATCTTATTCTAGGGATATGCCCTAGAGACCGTAGCTTACCTTCTGAATAGAGTTCCAACTAAGTTGGTATTATCTACACCATATAAGATATGGAAAGGGAAGAAGCCTGATCTTAAGATTTTTAAGATTTGGGGCTGCCCTGCCCACGTTAAAAACACAACCCCGATAAGTTAGAATCGAGGACAGAGCGATGCAAATTTGTGGGATACCCCAAGGAAACTTGTGGGTATTATTTCTATCATCTCGAGGACTAAAAGGTCTTTCTAGCTAAGAGAGCAGTGTTCCTTGAGAAGGAACACATTCTTGGCGGAGATAGTGGGAGCATGATAGAGTTGAGCGAGGTTGGAGAACCAAGCTCAAGCACCACTCTACAGCCCGAGTCTGTTCAGGTACCTAATAAACAAGTTTCAACTTTACGTAGGTCTGATAGAGTATCTCATCCTCCTGAGATATATATGGCACATATTAGAGGAGAGGATGTTGAGGATGTTGAGGATATTGATCCTCATACCTACGAGGAGGCTATTATGAGTATAGACTCCAGGAAGTGGCAAGAAGCCATGAATTCTGAGATGGATTCTATGTACTCCAACAAGGTTTGGAACCTAATTGATATGCCCGAAGGTATTGTACCCATCGGTTGCAAGTGGATCTTTAAGAAAAAGATCGGAGTAGATGGAAAGGTAGAGACCTATAAAGCAAGGCTAGTGGCTAAGGGGTATCGTCAAAGGCAAGGTGTTGACTACGATGAAACCTTCTCACCTGTAGCAATGCTAAATTCTATCAGAATTCTATTGGCTATTGCAACACACTATGATTATGAGATCTGACAGATGGATGTGAAAACTGCATTCCTCGATGGGAACCTCGAGGAGGAGGTGTATAAGATGCAACCTGAGGGATTCGTGTCCAAGAACTGCCCAGATAAGGTGTGTAGGTTGCTTAGATCCATTTATGGACTAAAGCAAGCTTCCCGAAGTTGGAACATAAGATTTGATGAGGCAATCAGATCTTATGACTTCGTTAAGAACGAAGATGAGCCTTGTGTGTATAGGAAGGTAAGTGTTAGGACTCTAGCTTGGAGAGTCCTAATTGAGAGGGACATTCATGTAAAAATGTTAGGACTCTAGCTAGGAGAGTCCTAATTGAGAGGGACATTCTGTTAGGACTCTAGCTAGGAGAGTCCTAATTGTGAGGGGCATTCATGTAGGAGGTTTTTTCTTATAGAAGAATTAAGAGTTGTAAGGGAATAGGAGTCTTGAGTAGGAGTCCTATTATGAGTTGGTTAGAAGTAAGAGTCTTAAGTAGGAGTCCTATTAGGAGTTAAGGTTTAGAAGCCCTATAAATAGCCATGTATTCCTTCTCTTTTCTTAAGCAATAGATGAATCTTTTCTGCAGCCTTTGAGCAGCAACTTGGAGGGAGGAACCCCTATAGAGTTCCAAGGAGGCCGATCCCCTAAAGAGATCAACCCCAAGTTTAGAATCTGCAAGGGTTCTAACACCTGGTATCAGAGCAGCATTCTTGGCGTCTCGCTGCCCTTCCACAGCCATCCATCAACCCTCTACAACCATCCAAAGCAATTCTCACAATTGCTTAAAAGATCGTCACCGAATTCCGTCATCATCTCCACCACCACGGATCATCCTTTGATCTCCCCGTGAATTGCAACAGGTTCTGGTTTCCTACCTTACTACTGCTGTAATTTAGTTATCCTTATTCGAAAATCCAAAAAAAAAAAAAATCGTTCCTATATTGCTGCATAAACTTTTTGTCACAAAGTTTTCATCTCTACGACGAAAGATACATTGCAGAATTCCAGCCGCATAGCACCATTTGTTTGATCTTGCTACTGTGCTTTTTCTATCCAAATTTCTACGAAATTTTTATGACATCTTTGACACTTCTTAACAGTGGATTTCCCTTTGGTTTAATCAAAAAATTCTCAATATAAACTACTGATCTTTTATGTCCAATCTGCTGCACTTGAATTGCAGAATTCAAGCCGCATAGCACCATCTATTTGATCTTGCTACTGTGCTTTTTCTATCCAAATTTCTACGAAATTTTTATGACATCTTTGACACTTCCTAACAGTAGATTTCCCTTTGGTTTCATCGAAAAATTCTCAATATAAACTACTGATCTTTTATGTCCAATCTGCTGCACTTGAAAATCTATGCTGCAGAAAATTTCAGCTGCATATCGTTGCCTTAACCCATCTATTTGCAATCTTTTTTGAATGAAATTTCTTATACACTTCATAAATCATCTTGGCTTCCATCTAAGATTGATCTATTAAGAAATTCATCTCTAAAAACAATTTTATGTTGCTGCAAATTTTCATCGTAACCCGCTGAAATTTTTCGACGATAATTCTGCAATTGCAACTTGCACCAATTTCCTTGCTGTTATACTGCCGAAATTTTCTTGATTAAATTAGATATCCTTGCTGTCATATAAACTGTGATTTTGCTATCAATTCTCTCAAGTTTTTGGTGGAAATTACGTCGAGAATCCATTGTTTCTTCGACGACAATTCTACTCTTACAAGACAGCACATACTTGCTGCAACTTCCACGGATTTCTGTCAAACCTTTGCTACCATCTACCACAGATCCAAAACTTTCAACCACAGCCCTAAAACTCTACTAAACTATACCCTCAAACTGCACCCAAAACTGCCACAAAACAAGCCTAAATCGTAGCCTACATCCACCAATCCACCAACCCTTTTGACCATCACTTCTCTCAACCTATACATGCCTTTAACCTAACAACAAAAGAGAGATCTTAACATCATAGATTTGGAGGCATATATTATGGCATCTAAGGAGGTAATCAATGCTAAATTCGAAGCCTTGGAGGCGCGAATGGAGGATAAGATTCGGATGCTCTTTACCGAACTCAGATTGGGCCGACCACTAAGACCGAAGAAATCATATCAAGGAGAGAGCTTTGCCCAATCACACCAAGCCCGAAGAGATGACTTCCAAGGGAGGGTAGGCTCTATGACCAACCCCAACTATCCATGCATGAGAGTGGACTTCCCTAGATGGGAAGAAGGAGACCCGATTGGTTGGATCTCACGCGCGGAGCGATATTTTCGGTACCAAAAACCGCGGATGTATCTATGGTGAAAATTGCAGCTATACATCTTGAAGGGGATGCTATACAGTGGTTTGACTGGTTTGAACATACTTATGGAGTCCTTTCATGGCGACAATTCAAAGAAGGACTGCCGATTCGCTTCAAACCAACCGATTACGAGAATATTGACGAACAACTAGCAAAGATCCAACAAACCTCCACCATTCAGGAGTACCAAACTAGGTTTGAAAGGTTATCTAATCAAACTCATGATTGGTCTCAAAAACAGCTATTGTGGACCTTCATTGAGGGCTTGAAGCCGGAGATCCGAGGAGAAGTTAAAGCGCGACAACCGTATACGCTTATGGCAGCCATCTCTTTCGCATGACATCAAGAGGAGCAATTGAACCATGAAGCTCGGAGGACTAGGGTCTCTCCTCAACCAGTAATATTGAAGCCCTTAGCCCCCCCTACTGTCAACCAAGTCCCTACACTAAATAGGTTAACAAGAGAAGAGCTTCGGGAGCGATATGCGAAGGGGTTATGTTGGCATTGTGACGAGCCGTGGAGCAGTGAGCATCGTTGTAGTAAAGGGGGACTTTTTATGATTGAACCGATAGAAGAAGAGGTCATTGAACATCCAAAAGAGAGCCTTGAACATGAAGAAGAAGATACAGAAGAAGAGCCACAATCGACCGAAGTTACGGTACATACACTAGCTAGCTACTCAAACCCGCAAACGATGAAAATTGGAGGCCTTCTCAAACAACAACCAATCACTGTTCTCATCGACACGGGCAGTACTACTAACTTCCTAAATAGTAAGCTTGCTGTTCGGATATCATTACCTATCGATAATCGCTGTAGGTTTGATGTTAAGGTCACCGACGGACGGATTTTGAATTGTGATCATAGGCGCTTGCAGGAGAAACTATTGCTGCAGGACCAAGAGATAATTACAGATTTCTTCCTTCTCCCTCTTAACAATCATGAGGCCATGCTCAGAATTAAATGGTTGACGAAATTAGGTGATATTTCTTGGAATTTTATGAAACTAATTATGAAATTTTACAGTAAGGAGAAACAGGTGACATTGCACGGGAAACGTGGGGGCGACATAACAACGATTTGCACACAACAAATGGAGAATGTTTTGCATAAAGCATGCAGCGGCTTTTTGGTACAACTTGAGCGGCAAACTAAGGGAGAGCCAACAGAATTTGAAGATCCAAATCTACTTCCTTTGCTTGCTGAATTTTCAAATATATTTGACGAACCGCGCAACCTACCTCTTACCTGTCGGCATGATCATTGTATAATGATTCTTCCAGGCAAATCTTCAGCAAATGCTCAGCCATATCAGTATCCACATCTCCAGAAGGATGAAATAGAAAGGATTATAAAAGAGATGCTCGAAACAGGAGTTATTCGGCCAAGTTGCAACCTCTACTCTTCGCCGATGCTACTTATACGCAAGAAGGACGGAACAAGGCGAATATGTGTTGATTACCGAGCTCTCAATGGCATAATCATCAAGGACAAATACTTTATTCCAATAGTAGATGAATTGTTAGATGAAAGGGAGCACAAATCTTTACAAAGCTGGACCTTTGATCCGGGTATCATCAAATACGAGCATGCGAAGAAGACATACGGAAAACCACCTTTTGAACACACAACAACCACGAATTTTTGCTTTCTTCAACAAAAGGTGGAATATCTTGGGCATATCATATCAGAGGAAGGTGTGGCAGTGGACCCCTTCAAAATTGGAGCAATGCAAAACTGGCCGACCTCGAGAAACATAAAATTGCTACATGGCTTTCTGGGTTTCACAGGCTACTACCGTAAGTTCGTGAAAAACTATGGAAAGATCAGTGCACCACTTACTTCCTTACTAGAAAAAGATGTCTTCCAATGGTTGGACAGAGTCTCCACTGCCTTCGACAAACTTAAGGCAGCCATGACGACGACGCCGGTGCTAACACTACCAGATTTCAACCGACCCTTCATTATTGAGGCCGACACATCTGGAGTCAGAATTGGAGCCATTCTCATGCAAGATGGTCGACCACTCGCATACACTAGCAAGGCATTATCTCCCTCTGATCAAAATATGTCAACATATGATAAGGAGATGCTCGCCATTGTGCGCGCAGCAACGAGGTGGAGATTGTACTTGATCAGGCGATACTTTCAAATCAAGACCGACCATAAAAGCCTAAAATATCTCTTGGAGCAGAAGATATCTTCCCCCGAGCAGCAAAAATGGGTAACAAAACTTCTTGGATTTGATTTTGAAATAACTTACAAAAAGGGGAAAGAGAATGTTCTTGCAGATGCGCTTTCGCAGCTACCCGAGCAAGTTGAAGTTTCGACCGTTTCACTTCCGACCAGCGACTTCCTTGAGGATATTAAGATGGAATGGCAGGAAGATTCAGATACTAGTAAGATTATAAAAAAATTGGAGGAAGCACCAAGCCCCATGGCTCATTACAATTGGGACTCAAAAGAATTACACTATAAGGGACGCATTGTGCTTGTGACAAATTCTACTTGCATCTTCAATAGCAGATTTTGGACAAAGTTATTCTATATGCAGGGTACTAAATTGAAAAGGAGTACGACATATCACCCACAAACCAACAGCCAACCGGAAGTTTTAAACAAGTGCTTGGAGACAGCCCAAAGCCACCCACCAAATATGACTACCCAAAGAGAACTCCAGACCCAGCCAAGTGCCATTATTGATCGACGGATCGTGACTCGACGACGACGACCCACTAATGAAGTGCTAATACAGTGGGCGAACCTACCAAAAGAAGATGCCACTTGGGAGAACTATGACGACTTGAAGATCAAATTCCCAGAATTCATGAATCATCAGCCTCGAGGACAAGGCTGATTTGAAGAGGGCGGGTCTGTTAGGACTCTAGCTTGGAGAGTCCTAATTGAGAGGGACATTCATGTAAAAATGTTAGGACTCTAGCTAGGAGAGTCCTAATTGAGAGGGACATTCTGTTAGGACTCTAGCTAGGAGAGTCCTAATTGTGAGGGGCATTCATGTAGGAGGTTTTTTCTTAGAGAAGAATTAGGAGTTGTAAGGGAATAGGAGTCTTGAGTAGGAGTCCTATTAGGAGTTGGTTAGAAGTAAGAGTCTTAAGTAGGAGTCCTATTAGGAGTTAGGGTTTAGAAGCCCTATAAATAGCCATGTATTCCTTCTCTTTTCTTAAGCAATAGATGAATCTTTTTTGCAGCCTTTGAGCAGCAACTTGGAGGGAGGAACCCCTATAGAGTTCCAAGGAGGCCGATCCCCTAAAGAGATCAACCCCAAGTTTAGAATCTGCAAGGGTTCTAACAGTAAGTGGGAGCGCTATCACCTTTTTGGTGTTATATGTGGATGACATCCTGATCATTGGGAATGACGTAGGAATGCTATCCATAGTAAAGGGTTGGTTATCTAGACACTTCTCCATGAAGGACTTAGGGGAAGCATCCTATATCTTGGGGATTAGAATCTATAGAGATAGATCCAAGAGGATGCTTGACTTGTCCTAGTCTAGGTACATAGAAACCATTGTCAAAAGGTTTGGTATAGAAAATTCCAAGAGAGGTCTCATATCGATAAGATATGGGATATCGCTTTCTACGAATATGTCCCCAAAGACTCCAGAAGAAAGGGCGAACATGGATATGATACCTTATGTCTTAGCAATAGGGTCTATCATGTATGCCATGCTATGTACTAGGCCTGATATAGCGCATGCTTTGAGTGTCACGAGCAGGTATCAGGCGGATCTAGGCTTAGAGCACTGGAAAGCAGTAAAGTGTATCCTTAGGTACTTGAGAAGGACTAAGGATCTTTTACTAGTATATCGAGGTAGTAGCCTTAAGGTTGAAGGCTACACAGACTCAAGTTTTCAGTCTGATGTCGATGATAGCAAGTCGAATTCAGGGTATGTGTACACCTTGAATGGAGGAGTAGTGTGCTAGAAGAGTTCCAAGCAAGGTACTACTACTGACTCGACCACAGAGGCGGAGTACATTGCTGCATCAGATGCAGCAAAGGAGGGAGTCTGAGTGAAGAAGTTCATTACAGATTTGGGAGTCGTGCCAAGTAGCGAGGAGCTAATCTCCTTATATTGCGACAACAACGGGGCGATTACTCAAATAAGGGAACCCGGGTCTCATCAGAAGTGTTCTGAGGAGGTTCCAACTTATCAGAGAGATCGTAACCCGAGGAGATGTAGCAGTGGAAAGAGTTTCATCCGAAGATAACATTGCAGATCCACTGACAAAGCTATTGTCTCAGATTGTCTTTGAGTATCACAGGGGTCTGATGGGGATCAGACACATGGGTGATTGGCTTTAGGTCAAGTGGGAGATTGCTAGTCATAGGTGCCCAGCAAGCCAATCACGTGAGTGATGGCACGTGTGACTTGATACAGAATCTTTTTGCTTATTATATTTTGGCGTATATCACTTTATAACTATTGCATATATGTATATATATATATTGTGATGTCCTTGGATTTGTGCAATGGGAATCGGATCGTGATGAGATCATGATAATGAGATCGATTCACCTTTAAACACATATCCTAAATAATCCCGGTCATAGGTTACTCGAGAGGGACATCGTGATAACCGGACAGACTAGTGTTGTATACCTGTCCATATGATGGATGCAGCTGGTCTCATAGCTGCTCGTGTAGGGACACTAGGGATACAGTACAGGTGCTCATTCACTGATTGATCCGCTTACGGAATGCTGGATGGTTGATGATGCCTTATTGTTAGACAGCGATTCCGTAGTCCTAGTGGTATATCTGGTTCTTAGACTCGAGACACCAAGGATGTCCTGTATGAGTGCTCCACTCTTTGATACCAGACTTATATGTTTGGTTGTCCCAGATCTAGTACAGCGGGTCATTGGGAGTGGTAGTCAACCTTACGAGGGCTATTGAGTGTCGATAGAGAATCATCCGCTCTCGGCAACATGAGAGGAATATCCTATGTGTTCTTGCTTAGAAAAATCCCTGGCCAGGGTCATTCGAGTTGAGAGAGAAAGAGTTCTCCGGGAGAATCCATTAGAGCGAGACTCGAGTAGAAACCGTATGGGTCTAACAACACCATGCTCGATATACGGTCTCTAGGATATTAGATGGATGACGGACTATAAGTACACGGTAATTGAGGACAGACAGGTCCAATGGATTGGATTCCCCTATATCGTCTGGGGACTACGGCGTAGTGGCCTAACACGTCCGTAGTCGATGAGTCAAGTGAATTATTATAGAGATAATAGTTCACTGAGTTAGAAGGAGTTCTGACAGGTATGACTCATGGCCAGCTCGATATTGGGCCTAGAGGGTCACACATATATGGTAGGCATTGTGATGAGTAGAGGTTCGGATATGAGATATCCGACGGAGCCCTTGTCTTATTGGATGCAGATCCAATACCCACTAGGGGAGGATCCATTAGGGTTTGACAGGAGACCTCTATAAATAGGAGGGATTCAGAGCCTCATAGGCTAGAGCCTTTGCTTGCCTCTCCTATTCTCCTCCCCCTCTCCACCTCAGAGCAGGCCTAGAGTTTTGAGGAGCGTCGTCGCAGCCCTACTGTGTGGAACACTACTAGAGAGGAGGAGGCTTGACCTCCTTCACCCTCTCCTAAGGATCTGCAAGGAAATAGGGATATACGATCTCCCTAGGTAACATAATCTACTCTATACGCAATTTTAAGTTTCGTGGATTTTTCGCACTAATCTTCGCACGATGACGATTGTTCTCAAAAACTAATTTATATCCACTAACTGTCAAACATAAAATGGAGATAATGTTTTTGATAATAGAAGGAACAAAATAACATGCATCTAATGCAATAAAATCTCTACCAAGCAGATGTAGGGCGACCTCGCCAACAGCTACTACAGTAACTTTTGTTCCATTACCCATCTTGAGGTCCACCTCGCCTCTCTCTAGTCTCCTAGGCCTTGCCAGAACCTACAATGAATTGCATATATGATAAGCACTACTGGTATCCAATACCCATGTGTTATCATAAGAGTCTGACAAATGAAGACTGATCATGAATGTACCTGAAGCTTCATCAAGCTTTTGTTTCGCCCTTTCTGCAAGGTACTCTTTGCAGTTCCTCTTCCAGTGCCCATCTTTGTCACAGTGGAAGCACTGGCCTTTGTCCTTCGCTAGGTCTTTCTTAGCAACCTTTGCTTTACCTGGTCTACCCTTGCCCTTTCCCTTCTTAAGGGACCTTTCTGCTTTCCTTTTCTTTCTAGTCTCACCAATGTAGAGAACTGGCTTCTCTTTCTTAATAGTACTCTCTGCCTCCCACAACATATTGAGGAGCTCTGGGAGAGTCACCTCAAGCTTGTTCATATTAAAATTCTTTATGAATTATGAAAAGGAATCTGGTAGGGACTAAAGCACAATGTCCACACATAAGTTATCCTTTAGGACCATTCCTAGACCTGAGTTTCTCTATCCACTCAATCATCTTTAGGACATGGTTCTGAACCGGTGTCCCCTCAATCATCCTAGCGCGGAAGAGGCTCTTGGATATCTCATATCGCTGAGTCCTTCCCTGTTCCTCAAACAATTTGCGGACATGTAGGAGAATGGATCTGGCATCCATTTTTTCATGTTGTCTCTGTAACTCAGGAGTCATAGAGCCCAACATATAGCACTGAGCAAGAGTGGAGTCATCAATGTACTTCACATAGCGAGCGATCTCATCCTCGCTTGCCCCTTCTTCGTGCGCAGGCATCACAGTATTAAGGACGTACATGATTTTCTCCGCCGTGAGAACAATTCTCAAGTTACGGAGCCAATCCATATAATTTGGACCAGTGAGGCGGTTGACATCAAGTATACCACGTAAGGGATTTGAAAGAGACATTTTCTAAAAATAAAGATACAACAGAAATGAATAACATGCAGATTTTGCACGAAGTAAACTATCAAGATATGGACTTCTATCTTAATATGCTCCTACTATTTTACTAACGAGTCACGCGTCACCCTCAGCACGTGAAACGGAAGTCTCCGGCAGACTTCTAGTGGGGATCAGGATCCAATCAGCGTCTTAATGTAACCTCGAGGGACTCGACCAATCACACTAAGCCTAAAAGGTAGGCAACTCTTGCCGATCACAACTCCTTGTGATTCCCGTCCTGTTCGGCCTCCGAATCACCATGGTCTCGAGGGACTCGACTAACCATGATGCTCGGTTAAGTCAACACCTTCGTTACAAGATGAGTCTGATTTGATGATATACCCTCGAGGGACTCGACCAAGCATACCATGTCCTCAGGTCACCAGTGACATCTCTATGTCGTAAGCAAGATAGCGAATTGCGATATAGGTGAGTCTCGAGGGACTCGATCAGCTCAACCTATACCGGGAATCGGTTCCTACTTATAACGATGGAAGGCCACGTGGGTCAATCTAATTACCTCACGTTTACCGACTTAATATTATCGAGAGAGATGTTTCTATGATTTGGTCTCCTAATATGACATGTCACACATATAAATATTTAATATATATCTACATCGCATGCAAATATATATACATATCTAGTATGTGTATAAGCAATCACACCAGATGATCATGGACCACAACCTAATGTGATTAGGCCCAAGCCAGTAGGCCTAATCACTTACATCAAGATCTATATGTGTAACGGTGCATCTCCATGCCCTGTGATCGTCCATCTTGTCCTCGTTGATTCCGTCGAAATCTCGATGCATCTTCATGCATCGCGATCGTCCGTCTCGTGAGTCCCGCTATCACATCCATGCTCCCGCTGCGCCTCCTCATGTGATTACAACTTAATCATTAGCACGCAGGCCTGACAATAAAAGAGAAATATAATGGAGGCTCGCAGATCCCAATAATAATAATCACAAGTACACACATCACACGGTCCATGATCATCCGTCCACACATCATACATCACATGTATAAATAATCATCATCATGTAGGACTACTAGATAATAATAAAAATAATAATCAACTAAACTTTTTAATTAATTAGTATTTTATGAAATCAGGGGCATATAAGGAATTTCTTAATTCTTAGGGGTATTTTCATAATTTTGACAAAAGACAGAAACTAGAATTTCTCAAATTCTGAGGGGTAAAACTATCTTTTGCCCAGAAAACCCTAATGCCCTCATCCTCCCCTGCTGCTGCTGCTGCCGCCGCCTCCACCACCCTACCGGCGGCGGGCTGTGCGGTGGAGGGCGGGGTTGCTGCCCTCGCTTGCAGGCTGCACGCCCACTTGTCATGGACTTAGCTAGTTTTTCCTAAGTCGTGCGGTACCCTTGTGTGTCCATCCTCAAAGGTCAGCCTCCCCGAAGCCTCCCATTGTCCCTTAGGACCAACAAAAGAGAGAACATATTAGAGAGAACACCTCACTCGGGATCCACAAGCAAACATCTCCGAAAATACTTCATAGACAATGCAAATTACAAACAAACTTTACAAGCTCTAAACAGTTGCACAACAAAGGGTAAAATGATCCATTATAGATCAAAATCTCTCACACGTGTCCACATGATACAACCTTTTATTTACAAGCCTAACGCGGCCACCAACCTAATTAAAATGGGACTATTAAGCCTTCGGTCGTCCCTCTACATGCTGTACAAAGTATGAACATACCAAAAGATATGGACATAAATAAGCATTACATCAAACATCCTGTTTTAAAGTTTGTCCGTGACATTCTCCCCCACTTATTCCTTCGACGTCCTCGTCGAAGCCTTTGTTGACACTGCAACTCCTCGCCTTTGTTGAGTCTTCAATCTTTTGCTCCAATTGCAATGTGCCTCTTGGCTCCCAACTGCTCTCCACTGTTGTTTTTGAGTAGTAGAACCTTTAATCCGCCATGCTACTTCAACTCGCCAATGACTCTGACTCTAGTGTGGGGTTGGCTGAGTTGTGTTGATCCCTGTTGGTTCTTGCGGATCCTCTAGAGGAAGGAAAAGACCATCCTTACTATGAGCCAGTCTCTTAAATGCTTATGCTGCTTAAACTGGGTGGATGTTTGTTGGAGTTTTAACGAGCATCGTCTCGCAAACTTTTGAAGTTTTTGGGTCCTTCCTCCATAAAATTTGTCCATTGACTCTTCTTTCACTTAGTTGTCACTTTCAAGTAGGTTCGCATTACTTCCATTTTCGATTGGCAGTTCGTTGGGAAATGAAGCAGACAATCTACTCTCAATAGCACTGATCACCGTTGGTGAGGATTTGACAAATATTGTCTTCCATTATCTTCAAAGGGTCTTTGAACATGTGCAGAGCTTCTCTGCCGGATAAATAAGAGAATTGGAGTACTCGGTTTCGCCCAATCTCTTAAGAGTTGAGAAGGTAAAGGTTACTTGACTTCGCCCGCCTCCTCGAGGTTGTACTCCATGCATCGAGCTGGTTATTAGCCTTCGCCTGCTCTTTGCTCACACTTCTGAAGCACTTGAAGTGTTTGCACTCCTTGCATTGAGTTAGTTACTGTGATTCACCTTCTCAATGCCATCAAACTTCTGGAATGTAGGAAGTTTTCACCCCAGCTTGGAGTGATTCTCTCATAGGTTTGGGCGCCTTTGGGATTGTACCATCTTCTCCATCAACCCTGCCGCCTACTCCATTGAGTAGCAAAAGGTACAGCACCGCGTACTGCCTGCTTCGTTCCTTGGTCATGCACTCTTGCCTGACCCGAAGTCCTTCACTTTCGGCTATCATGATGAGAAGCTCGTTGACACCGGTCTTACGAAGATCCTTGGCCTCTGCCCTTCAGCCTTGTCTCGGTACTTGGAGTTTGCCTCTGCATGCTCCACCTCCTCGGCCCCTTTCACGACCAAGCGCTCTCCCTCTATGAGAGCAAGGGATCAATGACTTTCACGGAAGTCCCGCCTCTGCGGTACCATGGCGCTGCCATGCCCATGGCTCTACTATTCATCGCCTCGCATCTGCATCCCTTCAACGTTTGCTTACTCGACCTTGTCCTCTGACTTGTTGGGCTCCCTTAAGCAAATATAGGCTCTGAAGCAGTCCAACTCTCTAGCTGCTTCGATCATACCTTTGCATGATCATGTCCCTCCTATGGGATTTACTAGTACTTGCATTCGAACTTTTTCCATTGGTGGAACACAACCCCCATATGCTGATGACCAAGGCTTTCATTCGATGCAATATTTGATGCACGCACGGAAGACCCGCCTCTACGGTACCATGGCCTTCACTCCTTGAATCCATAGCCCTTCTTACTGTCGTGTTGTTCACCGAAGTGGAGCTTCTAGTAGCTCCCGATCATACCTCCATATGATCTAGTCCCTCACGGGACTATGTCGTGTGTGTCGCATTGCCACGAACTATTCTACCACGATCCGCTGCACCATGTCGCCTCCTGGTGACATCTCTATTGCATTCTGATCCTTGTGGGATGAACTTGAATTGTGAACCCTTCATGTGTGGCCTCTGCCAATACATCGCAGGGTCTCTTCCACCTTCGATTTTGTTCGCTCCTTTGGCAATTGACCTTCATCCACCCACTCTTGGGTCACACCTAGATGAAGCATCGCTCTAGGACAGTCCGTCGCCCAGTAGCTCCCGAAGTCCCCCAACTTCGCTGTAATTAGTGCACCATTGTCTGGATCCTAGGCCTCTGCCTCTACCAGCACAAACTTCGCTGCGCACCGCTTCCTTCATGGCAACTTGAATGGCAACACTGTGGCATATTCTTCAAGAGTACCCGCCTCTGAGTCCTCTTGCCCTGTGCTAAGGACTTCTGAACCCAACTTCGCCTCCGCAAATTGAGTCGCCTTAGTTTCTCCATCAAATGCTCCTCCGAGATAAGGTGCATGTGCCTAGAATCTCCCTTCATCTTTGGCACCATGCAAGATGAGTCCGCTCCATCAGAATGAATGACCCATGGAACAACATGATCCTGTTCTTGCCTCTGCAAGAGTTTATGTCCTTGACCTCTGTCCAAGGAAAACACTATGCCTCCGCTCCATGTTCCATCATCTATGTTGGCTCCCTTCATGCGGCTTGGGTACTTCGCTAAGTTACACCCAAGTTGCTCCGCTCCTCGTTTTTGCATTGAGTTGATGGTGGCCCTCGCGCCCACCATTCCACGGGTCAGCCCTCCCTTTAGTCCGATCTCCATATCGACTCCAAGTGTGCCTTCATTTGTGTTGCTTTGGATCGCTCCCCCACTTGATCTCTCAATGCATCTACCAATGCATTCTCTCGAGCGAGATCATGCGACGACTCCTCGCCGCTTGCTCAGTCCATTGAGCTTCGTAGAGTTGTTGTTTGATGAGGTACTCCTCCTTAACTTGTGAGGTCCGTCCCACATGATTTTCCCTCTGGAGAGCCGAGACTAATCCCTCCTGGATAACTATCCCGTTGGAGCAACATCTCTCTTCGTTTCAGAGACCACCATCCCCTTGGACTACTCCGATCTGTTGAACAAACTGTGCATTGTTCTGCCTCCTACAAACGCACTTGCTAGATTGCGACTCCACGTCAATACAGCCCCTGCTACACCACTCAAGGCTTAGCAACATGTTGAACTCGTTGCGCACTTTAGCCTCTTATGGACGTATCCTTCACATGCCGAAGAGAAAGTTTCAATGCTCCATGGTGCCGAGTTTCGATCGCCTTGGGATGGCCACGAACATTCCATCGTCCGTATACAAGCTCATGCATGAGTACTAAATTCTTCAAGCTAGCAATTCCCCTCACCTCTGTGAGCTTTGCATAACTCTTTTGGTCGTTGAGCAACTCATTCCACCTTGCATGGTCTCATCCTTTACCAAGTGCGTCGCTTGCCTTGAGCACCATCAAGTATAGTTGTCAACGTTGAGCCATAGCTCAAACTCAACCATCTCAACCTTTGTGTGCTCCACATTCTTCCAAGCTTGCCTGTTCTCATGGTGGCTCTTAAGTGAAGGGTTGGCCATTCCTCTAAATGCCAATGTCAGATGCCCGCTCCTCCGAGCGACTCCTTTTCCCTACATCTCCATGCTCGTTTTCCCCCCAAACGGTCGCGCGTATGCTAACTGCCCTCAACGCAGCCCCACTAGGTCCCCCACATTTGCATGCTAAGTATTTCTATGAGTGCTTGTCCTGCTATGATACCATCTGTCACGGACTTAGCTAGTTTTGCCTAAGTCGTGCGGTACCCTTGCGTGTCCATCCGCAAAGGTCAGCCTCCCCGAAGCCTCCCAATGTCCCTTAGGACCAACAAAAGAGAGAACGGGTTAGAGAGAACGCCTCACTCGGGATCCACAAGCAAACATCTCCGAAAACACTTCATAGACAATGCAAATTACAAACAGACTTTACAAGCTCTGAACAGTTGCACAACAAAGGGTAAAATGGTCCATTATAGATCGAAATCTCTCACACGTGTCCACATGACACAACCTTTTATTTACAAGCCTAAAGCGGCCACCAACCTAACTAAAATGAGACTATTAAGCCTTTGGTCGTCCCTCTACATGCTGTACAAAGCATGAACATACCAAAAGACACGGACATATATAAGCATTACATCAAATTTCCTGTTTCAAAGTTTGTCCGTGACACACTGGCGGCGCTGCCCCTGGAGCTGGGCGCCCCCGCGGGCACTGCCGCCTCCGCAGGTGGGCGCCCCTGCTCGGTTTTTGCCCGCGGGAGTAATGGCCACAAGCATCGTTGCCCTTGTGACTGCTGTTGCAGGCTGCCTGCCTGCACGCAGATGGCAGTGCTACAACGGCAGCGAGGGCAGCAACAGTTGCTACCCTTTTCCGCTTTTGCATCAATGATTTTGACATCAAAAGCTTCTCCAAAACACAACACACATAGTTTAAAACCAATCTATCGCACGAACAACCTGGCTCTGATACCACTATTGGGAAAATCTTTGGGGGTGACATCACATGCGCAGTGGAAGAACAAGAAAACAAAATCCCCGATTCCCAAAGAGATGTTCGTCGTCGTGCGAAGATTGGTGCACAAAATCCGCGAAACTGAAAAACTGCGTATAGAATAGATTGTGTTACCTAGGGAGATCATATATCCCTATTTCATTGCAGATCCTTAGGAGAGGGTGAAGGAGGTCAAGCGTCCTCCTCTCTAGTGGTGATCCATATAGTAGGGCTGCGACGATGCTTCTCAAAACTCTAGGCCTACTCTGAGGTGGAGAAGGGAAGGAGAATAAGAGAGGCAAGCAAAGGCTCTAGCCTATGAGGCTCTGAATCCCTCCTATTTATAGAGGTCCCCTGTCAAACCCTAATGGATCCTCGCCTAGTGGGTATTGGATCTGCATCCAATAACTCAAGCCATTTAGATTAGTAGATCTCTATCCAATAATCTCTCATGGGCTCTTATTGGATCTCGTCCATGGGATCCAATAATTCAGGGGCTTATTGGATATCCAATAAATCAAGGGCTCCGTCGGATATCTTATATCTGAACCTCTACTCATCGCAATGCCTACCATATATGTGTGACCCTCTAGACCCAATATCAAGCTGGCCATGAGTCATACCTGTCAGAACTCCTTCTAACTCAGTGAATTATTATCTCTGTAATAATTTACTTGACTCATCGACTATGGACGTACTAGGCCACTACGTCGTAGTCCCCAGATGATACAGGGGAATCCAATCCATTGGACCTGTTTGTCCTCAATTACCGTGTACTTATAGTCCCTCATCCATCTAATATCCTAGAGACCGTATATCAAGCATGGTGCTGTCAGACCCATACGGTTTCTACTCGAGTCTCGCTCTAATCGGATTCTCTTGGAGAACTCTTTCTCTTTCAACCCGAATAACCCTGGCTAGGGATTTGTCTGAGTAAGAACACATGGGATATTCCTCTCATGACACCGAGAGTGGATGATCCTCTATCGACACTCAATAGCCCTCGTAAGGTCGACTACTACTCTCAATGACCAACTGTACTAGATCTGGGACAACCAAACCTATAAGTCTGGTATCAAAGAGTGGAGCACTCATACAGGACATCCTTGGTGTCTCAAGTCTAAGGATCAGATATACCACTAGAACTACGGAATCGCTGTATGACAATAAGGCATCATCAACCATCTAGCATTCCATAAGCGGATCAATTAGTGAGCTCATTCTCCAATGAGCACCTGTACTGTATCCCTAGTGTCCCTACACGAGCAGCTATGAGACCCGCTGCATCTATTATATGGACGGGTATACAGCACACCAATATGTCCGGTTATCACGATATCCCTCTCGAGTAACCTATGACCGAGATTATTTAGGATATGTGTTTAAAGGTGAATCGATCTCATTTTCGTGATCTCATCACGATCCGATTCCCATTGCACAAATCTAAGGACATCACAATATATATATATATATGTATATATGCAATAGTTATAAAGTGATATATGCCAAAATATAATAAGCAAAAAGATTCTGTATCAAGTCACACGTGCCATCACTCACGTGATTGGCTTGCTAGGCACCTATGACTAGCAGATGTTATGCATAAGTTTATGATAACATGTTGCTTGGATTTTTGAATCCAAGAGTTCTATTAATATGACATATTGATAGGGGGAGTTAAGGTTATCTCCGTCATCAATTGGTTTCCATCATCAAAAAGAGAGATATTATTGAATCTCATATTTTGATGATGAAACCGATTGATAGTATTTATGATTTGATCTGCATTTTGAGTGACGCAGGATGCTTCGATCAGGGAGAGACAATTAAAGCAGGAAGAATCATGTTGGGTAGGAGAAAAATATGTCAAAAGATTGGACGTCGAGTCGAAGAATCGGTCGACATATCGACAGAAGGCTTCGAGCCATGAGTTTTGGCATTGGGCCAAGAAGAGCAGATATTACACTAATGATATCGAAGTTGCGGTGGTCAACTGGCTGATTGGGCAATCGACCGCAAGAGAGGATGATGCGCCGAAGAATCGGACGAAGCGTCGATGAACCAATGACATGCCGGACAATATGATTCAAGCTTTGTAATAATTGTCTAGATCGAAGTAGGTTTTTATGTGTGTAGGATTAACTACGATAGCAAGGCATAAAGCAAAATGACGTCCCGGAGTCAAGAATGCGATTTCGTTGGGAGTTTAAGAGTTCGTCGGAAGTCCGGACGTTCATCAGAAGTTCTATCGGAATTGACCGAGAAGTCCAAGAGCTTGCCAAAGAAGCTCATTGGAACTCACTAAGAAGATCGTCGTAAAGTCTAGGAGCTTACCGGGAGTCCATTGGAACATTGCCAAGAGATCGTCGGAAGTTCGTTGGAAGATCATCGGAAGCTCGTCGTAAGAAACCTAGACATACGAACTTTATTTAGCTTAGTAAATATCTTAAAATCTGTAGTTAGCACATAATTAAGATTAGAATTGACCCAACCCAATTAGGGGATAGTTGGCCCCAAGTTTGGGTTGTGTTGGGCCAAGAGAAAAGCCCAAACAATGACCAAACAGGTGAAACCATCATGGCACAGTCTTCGAGACTATGTCAAGCGGTGGTACCACCAGTCTGGGCGATGGTACTATCTAGACACAGTCTTCTAGGTGGTGATACCACCCAATGTCAGACTGCAAGTGGTGGTACTGCCTAATGCAAGCGGTGGTACTACCCATACCTTGAAATTTCATGGATTTAAATTTTAGCTCCATTTTTTAAGCCATTTGGGGTCTATAAATACCCTAGCTATTCCTGCATGGAGAAAAAAGAAAAGTGAACAAAAACTCTATGTTTCTAGAGTTGAAAACCCTTGAAAGTATAGAGTCGCTCTTCCTAAAATTTAGCCAAGGTCATTCGGATTGAGAGAGAAAGAGTTCTATAAGAGAATCCAATTAAATAAGATTCGAGTAGATTACATATGGGCCTAACAACACCATGCCCGGTATATAGTCTCTGGGATATTAGATGGATGAGGGACTATAGATATACGATAATTGGGGATAGATAGGTCTAATGGATTGGATTCTCCTGTATTATCTAGGGACTATGGCGTAGTGCCATAGTACGTCCATAGTCGATGAGTCTAGTGAATTATTATAAGAAATGATAATTTACTAAGTCAGAAGGAGTTCTGATATATATGACTCACGGCCAGCTCGATATTGGGCCTAGAGTATTACAATGAGTAGAGGTTCAAATATGAGATATCTATTGTGGCCCATATCTTTTGGATTTCCAATAAGCCCTTGGATTATTGGATCTTATAAATAAGATCCAATAAGAGCTAATGAAATATTATTGGGTAGAGATCCACTAATCCAAGAGACTTGGATAGTTGAATGGAGATCTAGTACCCAATAGGATAGGATCCATTAGGGTTAAGTTGACAATGACCTCTATAAATAGGAGGGAATCAAAGAGGCATAGGTTAGATGCTTTTTAGCTATCACCTCCTATTCTTCTCCCTCCTCCTCCCCAGCCGACAGCCCTAGTTTTGGGAGTGTGGATAGCAACAAAGGTCGACTCCTTCTTGATCATGTGGTGCGCATAGAGAGGAAGATTGTGCAGTGATTTGAGGAGCATCTTTGCCACATCTACTATGTGGATCAACGATATAGAGGAGGATATCTAACATCCTTCATCCTCTCCTACAAATCTAAAAATTTATAGGGATATATGATCTCCTTAAGTAACACATCTTTCATATATATATATGCAGTTTTCAGTTTTGTGAGTTTTTCGAGCACCAATCTTCGCATGACGACGAGAACTTTTTTTCTGTAGGAAATCTGAGAGTTTTTGTTTTTTGTTCTTTCGCTGTGCATGTGATGCTGCTTAAGGTTTCCCAACACAAATCACATTTAGTGGCAAGGGGTTTCACTAATGACTGGGTGTTGACTTCAGAGAAACATTCAGTCCAGTTGTTAAACCAACAACAATCTAACTTATCTTAAATTTGGTTGACATATATGCCAATTGGATATTAACAATGTTTTTTCACAAAGGACCTTAACTAAAGATGCCATTATGTACAACCTTTTGGCCTTATCTACCCTCAATATCCAAGTTATATTTATAAACTATAAAAAGCTATTTATAGACTTCGCTAAGCTCCAAGAGCTTAATATACCTTGCTTATTTTTGGCGTTAACTGACTTCATCAACTCTAAGTCTGACACCTTATTATTTCTATCACAACAAAAGGGAAGTACTATATATCTATTGGTGTATGTGATGACATTATCATTACAAACAATAATCCTATAAAAATCAAGCAATTCTTTAAGTAGTTGATAAATCGATTCTCCATCAAAGATCTAGGAACATTAAGCTACTTTTTGGGAGTGGAAGCAACTTCACATCTTTTGAACTTTTCCTATCTCGAAAGAAGTACATTCGATATCTATTATAAAAAATAAACATGCAAAATGCCAAAGAAGTTGTCACTCCAATATTTACTACTGAACCACTCAAATTATATGATGATAGCCCTATTGTAGATCCCATACAATACAAACAAGTACTTGACTCCTTACAATATTTATCTCTCACATATCTAGATATATCATTTGTAGTCAATAAATTATCATAATTTATGCATTAGCCCTCCACTATGCATTGGTTTGCAGTAAAACGAGTCCTTTGGAATCTAAAAGGTACTCTCAATAATAGACTTCTTCACAAACACTTGTCACTTCATCTCTGCCTTTATTGATAATAAAATGTCTATGTTAGCCTATGTTGTCTTCCTTGGAGTAAATCCAATCAGTTGAAGTTTTAAGAAATAAAAATCAATCATAAGATCTACCAATAAATCTGAATACTGAGCTATCACTATCGCTACTGTAAAATTCAACTGAGTCACTAATCTACTACAAGAACTTGTTATTACCTCCAAATCTACTCCGACAATATATTGTGATAATGTCGGTGTCATCTACCTATGCGCCAATCTAGTATTCCACTCATGCATGAAATACATTGCTATCGACTTTCACTTCATCATAAATCAAGTTGTTAGATATCAACTATCTGTTTCTCATGTACATTCTTCTGATCAACTAGTAGACTCCCTCACAAAGCCTCTCGCCCATAGGACATTTCAATTACATCGATCCAAGATTGACATCCTTGATAGAAGTGTTGAATCGTGGATTTTGATAATGAAACCAATTGATAATGTTATGATCTAATATTCGTTTTAAATGATGTTGGACTAGCTTCGATCAAGGAGAGGCAAATTGATTGAAGTAGGAGGAATCGGACGTTGGCCGGAGTTGAACATGTCAGAAGATTGGACGTCGGGCCGAAGGATCGGATATTGTGCCAAGGAGATCAAAAGTTACAGGCATCAACATACCGATTGGGCAATACGCCAAAGGAAAGGACGATGCGCCAAAGGATTGAATGAAGCACCGGAAGAACCAATGACATACAGGACAATAGATGATTCATGCTTTCTAATAATTTATCTAGATCAAGTTAGTTTAGGTCATAATTGGGTTAGTTTAGAATATAATTAAGCCAACTCAATTAGGGGCCAATTGGGCTCAAAGTGGGATTGTTTTGGGCCAAGAGAAAGGCTCATTCAGTGACCCAAAAGTTTGGTCAAGCGGTGGCACCACTAGTGGCTTAGTCTCCGAGATATTGTCTCCAAAACTATGTCAAGCGGTAGTATTGCCAGACTAGGCGGTGGTACCGTCCAATGTCAAGCAGTGGTACGGTCAGTTTTGACGATTGTATCACCCAAACATAATCTCCTAGACTGTGTCAGGTAGTGGTACCACCCAGTGTCAGTGTTGTAGGCAGTGGTACCGCTAGTACTCAGGAAACCCGGGATGAGACCTCTTTTGGCTCTAATTTTAAAGCCATTTGGGGTCTATAAATACCCTAGCTATTCCTACATGGAGAAGCAAGAATTGAGCATGAAATTGAGTTGAAAGAGGGAAAAGAATACTGAAAAAAATTTTATAACCTCTCTTAGGATTTAGAGTCCCTTCGTCCTAGTATTTAGAAAGTTCTTCTAAAGGGAGAAGTGAGGTCTAAGAAAGAGAGGTTGTAAGAGTTATCTCCTAAACCTATGAAAAGAAGAAAGAGTGTAAAAGGATAGTTGATCTTCGCCCATTGAAGGAAGATCGGTAGTAGAAGTCAGTGGCCTCGAGTGAAGAGGAATCGGGAGTGGATATAGGTCATGATGACCGAACCACTATAAAACTCGGTTTGCATTTACTTTAAGCTATTTACTTTCATTGTAAACTGCTTTACTTACTTATTCACTACACTTACAAATGCTTTCAAGTTAAACTCTTCTTATATATCGATTTTAATCATATGAAGATTTTTAAACCGACATAATTTTTATCGCTCTACTAATTCCCCCCTCCCCCCCCCCCCCCTCTTAGTACCGACTCGATCCTAACAAGAAGCTCAATCTTGTGGGGCATGATAAAAGATCATAATAGAGACACATATAGAATAGCATCCTTGCTTTCAGGATCAATATATGATTCGAGGCAGATTTGAGTAGCTAATCTTATTGTGTGATTTGAGTGATTGATTAAGATAATTCTCTTCGTTAAAATTTGTATAAATACTTGAGGTGAATAAAAATCATCTCTTTCATAATATATCCTCAATTTTATACAATGTACTTCTTTGTTCCATAGAGTTAGCATAAGAAGAACTCATACAGCAACATTGTGCAAGACCTAAGTGACAAATGACAAAGGAAAACCATTTATTTAAGATATTTTCAACTTTCACAACCTGCGCATTAGATGTTTAAAATGATATATATACGACAAGCTTGGTACCTAAAATTCATTAATATTTTTGTAGATCATATATATCTCTCTCTAGATGCTTGTAGTCCTGTGACTCAGTAGATATAGTCTACAACCCTACAATCTACACACAAAAAAAAACAGTTAATCTTCACTGACGCAAAACTCATCATTTATATATGTTTGCATTTGTTATATTTTTCTATTCTTTTAATTTCAATCTACATGTCAACCATTCTTCCTCCTAATCAAGTTAATTAATATAAATTTGTCGATAAATACTGTGTTGCTGGTAGAGTCATTATATGAAGAAAGATCTTGTTGATGATCAAGCTTCTTTTTCTACATTTCTATGATCTTTCAATTAGGAGCTTCGATGACAACAAAAAAAAGGAATTTATATTTAGTGTTATAAATTAAGATACAAGAGAAGAAAAGCATATTGTCATTGAAGAGGTAGAAGTACTATATCGATTAGTTGTATCTATTATTATTTTTCTACTATATCGAGTAGAAAAATAATAAAGATTTATAAATGTCAAGCAATATATTAATGACGAGCTTCCTTTAACCCATGAAGGGTGCTTTAGATCTTGCCAAAGTTTGGCTTCTACTAATTGAGTAGGATAACCATAGTTAAATTGGGCATGGGTTCAATAATAACTAGCAATATAGAAAGGTCTGTAAGTTATGTGTTTTATGTATGACAACATATTTAAATTTGACAATCACTTCGATTGCATATGCAAAAGATTACAAACCCAAATTTCTAATTTTGATTGCAAACAATGTAGTATGTTCATGAATATACTTGTTAGGTTTTTATGCTGTAGAGAGTTACATATTTGTACATCCCTCCCTGCATTTTAATGGATATCTACGTTGATTTTTCTTGTTCTTTCTTCAAGACATGAACTGTTAAGTGTGTCTTAAATTAGGGCTTGTGTTCTAATCTAAAGGATTGACAAGTGAATTCATGTAGAGGCAATAGGATCCAAAGTAATAATCATGCTTCTTTTTCCTACCATGATGTTAAAGGGCATGAATAATCTGTTTCA
>NC_088332.1:18537500-18542500 GCF_036884655.1 Musa acuminata AAA Group | reverse complement strand
AAAATTAGTTCACAAAAATTAATATGGGTTCCTAAAGGAACTATAAAGGATTCAATAATAAATAACAAAGTTAGTGGATCAATTTTTGAGGCACCCAAAATCAAATGGGTACCTAAAAGTCATCCTCTTTTGTAGACAAACCCACAAGCTAGGAGCAAGAGATGGTATCTCGATAGTGGATGCTCAAGACATATGACTGGAGATCCATCTCATTTCTCTATGCTCACTAGCAAAGAAGAAGGGTACGTCACTTTCAGAGACAACAACAAAGGCAAAATCATTGGCAAGGGAACTATTGGTAACAAATTTAGTTTTTCCATTGATGATGTTTTACTAGTTGATGGATTGAAACATAATCTCTTGAGTATTAGTCAACTATGTGATAAAGGTTATATCGTTAGATTCGAATCAAATATGTGTATTATCGAAAAACCAAACAATAACTTGACTATGATTGCATTAAAACAAAATAATGTCTACACCATCAACCTTGATGAACTAAGTAATGAAATGTGCTTCTCCGCTCTAAATGATGATGCTTGGCTTTGGCATAGGAGATTAGGCCATGCAAGCATGAAACTAATATCTAAGATCTCATCTAGAGAATTAGTACGAGGGATTCCAAATATGAAGTTTACTAAGGACAAAGTATGTGATGCATGTCAACTAGGTAAACAAATAAAAACTAGTTTCAAACCAAAAAATCAAATTAGCACCACTAGACCACTACAATTGATCCATTTGGACTTATTCGGACCAATTGACACAACAAGTCTAGGAGGAAGCAAATATGCGTTTGTAATTGTGGATGACTATACTAGGTACACTTGGACCTATTTCTTAGTCCACAAAAGTGATTGCTTCAAGTGCTTCTCTAAATTTTGTAAACTCACTCAAAACGAAAAAGGTTTCATGATTTCATCAATTCGGAGTGATCACGGTGGCGAATTTCAAAACCATGACTTTCAAAATTTTTGTGAAGTTAATGGATACAATCACAACTTCTCCACTCCGAGGAATCCCCAACAAAATGGAGTAGTTGAAAGAAAAAATAGAAACCTACAAGAAATGGCAAGAACTATGTTAAATGAACATAGTTTACCTAAGTATTTTTGGGCCGAAGCCGTAAATACGGCTTGCTACATCATGAATAGAGTCATAATAAGACCATTCTTATCAAAAACTCCCTATGAATTGTGGAATAACAAAAAACCAAATATTTCCTATTTTAAAATTTTCGATTGTAAATGCTTTATTTTGAATGAAAGGGATGTCTTAGGAAAATTTGATGCTAAATCCGATGAAGGCATCTTTCTTGGTTACTCTTCCGTTTCTAAGGCTTTTCGGGTTTTTAACAAAAGAACGTTAGTAATAGAAGAGTCTATTCATGTAGTTTTTAATAAAATTTCTAATTTAAAGAAAAATGATTTTGATGATGATCTTGGTTTTGATAATTTGAATTTAAATGAACCTCCTCCTCAAAATAACAACTTGGATGCACCTTCTTCCGAAATTTCTTTACCCAAGGAATGGAAGTATATAGATGCTCATCCAAATGAGCTAATTATAGGAGATACATCAAAAGGGGTTCAAACTCGTTCCTCTTTCAAGAATTTTTGTGCTAATGCCGCCTTCCTTTCTCAAATTGAACCTAAATACATTGACGAGGCCATAAAAGATGATTTTTGGGTTATTGCAATGCAAGAGGAATTGAATCAATTTGAGAGGAATAAGGTATGGAAGCTTGTTCCTAGACCTAGTGACCATTTAGTTATTGGTACTAAATGGGTCTTTAGAAATAAGCAAGACGAAAATGGTATCGTGGTTAGAAATAAGGCTAGATTAGTGGCCAAAGGTTTCAACCAAGAAGAAGGTATCGTTTACGAAAAAACCTTCGCTCCCATGGCTCGATTAGAAGCCATAAGGATGCTCCTTTCCTATGCTAGTAGTAATAATTTTAAACTATTTCAAATGGATGTCAAAAGTGCTTTCTTGAATAGTTTTATTTCTGAAGAAGTATATGTCGAACAACCTCCCGGATTTGAAAATTCTCTTCTTCCTAATCATGTATTCAAATTGACTAAAGCTCTCTATGGCTTGAAACAAGCTCCTAGAGCTTGGTATGAAAGGCTTAGTTCCTTTCTTATTTTAAATAATTTTACCAAAGGCAAGGTTGATACTACATTGTTTATTAAACATTTTGAAAATAATTTTCTTATTGTGCAAATTTATGTTGAAGATATTATTTTTGGCTCTTCAGATGAATCACTATGTGAATCATTTGCCAAATGTATGAGTCATGAATTTGAAATGAGTTTAATGGGTGAATTAACTTTCTTTTTAGGATTACAAATCAAACAACTTAGTGATGGTATATTTCTTAACCAATCCAAATATACATTAGAATTGTTAAAACGATTTAACATGGATAATTCAAAAGCAATAAACACCCCTATGAGTACTGCGACTAAGTTAGATATGGATGAAAATAGTGAAAATTTCGATCAAAAAACATATAGGGGAATGATAGGTAGTCTACTCTACCTCACCGCGACTAGACCAGATATTATGTTTAGTGTAGGACTTTGCGCTAGGTTTCAATCTAATCCTAAATTATCTCATCTTAAGAGTGTTAAAAGAATATTTAGGTATCTTAAAGGAACTCCAAATTTAGGATTGTGGTATCCAAAATCTGAAAAATTCGATCTAATAGCTTATGCAGATGCCGATTTTGGTGGATGCAGGATAGATAGAAAAAGTACATCCGGAACATGTCAATTTTTAGGACATGCACTTGTTTCTTGGACTTCCAAGAAACAAAATTCAGTTGCACTATCTACGGCGGAAGCCGAATACATTGCTGCAAGTGCATGTTGTGCACAAGTTATTTGGATGAAAAATACATTAGAAGACTATGGAATTCACTTTAAAAACATTCCCATAAAATATGATAATACTAGTGCCATATGTCTTACTAAAAATCCAATTCAGCACTCTAGAACTAAGCACATCGACGTTAGGCATCATTTCATACGCGATCATGTCCTTAACAATGATGTTGTTCTAGAATTCATTGACACAAAGCATCAATTAGCAGATATATTTACAAAAGCTTTGAACGAAGACCAATTTGAATTCATCAGAAGGGAATTAGGTATGTTAAATTGTCCCTAAAAATAAACTTGTTTGAATGGATTTTCCGTAAAGTTTTTCATCCTCTCTATGTTCCTCGATGAATCTGATCCTTCTCTTTCGATTCTAAATGACATGTTAAATTATCTTATCCTATCTTGAGTCAAACACCGCTCCCATCTGATCAAGATTAATGATTTTATAATATTTTATGAATCTCGAAATTGATTTTGATGGCTTGATTATGAGTTTCAAGTTGACGATGTAAATTTAAATGAGTTTGTATTATGATCTTGACTTATTGGAGTTACTACTTGATATTTTTTAATCACAATCTCTTCCTTGCACACCTACAATTTGTGTTATTTATAGAAAGAAGAGATTTGATAAAATGGATGAATGCTGAATTTTCCTTTAGGTGAACTCTGCGTAAATATTTTAGCATACTTAATTTTGGATGATGGATTTTCGTATGATCAATGCTGAATTCCTGATATTATAATCATAAGTTATATTCTTCAAGTCTCATTCCCTTTTTGTTGATGACAAAGGGGGAGAAAAGTGATGACTTGTACCATTTTGATAGCATGACTTATATGAATTTCAAAAGCATGTGTGATATGAATGTCTTATATGCCTTGCAAAATGCCTTGCAAAATCCTTGAGAATATCGCAAGATTGATTGATCATATTGAAAGCTTGCCTTACATTTATATCATGAAATTCATGTTGAAAATCTTTATCTCCTATCGTAGTAAAAATTGTCTCTTATCATTCTATTTGAAAATGATTTTTATCGAAGTTTTGTATTTACTATTGCTTAATGAGAATAACGATAAGTTCTACGGTTAGAACTTATCGGTTTATGCTTGAATTCTATGGATGGAATTCAAGTGTTTTCATCTTCTCATAATATGGCATATAGATAGGGGGAGTTATGTTTAACTCCGTCATCAATTGATTGTCATCATCAAAAAGGGGGAGATTGTTGAATCTCAGATTTTGATGATAAAATCAATTGAAGGGTTAATTGATCTAATCCATATTATTGAGTTAAGTGTGCAGGATTAACTACAATAACCAGAAAACACAAAGCAAGAATACCGGAGTCAAGATCGATGAAGAAATCGGGAACCTACCGGAATTTTCGGAAGTTCGCCGAAGAGATCGTCGGAGGTTCACGGAGATCACCGAGAAGGCTCGGCTACTCGTTGAAGTCATCACAAGATCGGGAGCTTGCAGGGAGTCCGTCGGAAGGAGTTCATCGGAAAGCTCGCCGGAACAAGACTCGATGTTCGCGGTTGAAAACTTGCTTAGGATGTTTTTTTTGTTATGTAGTTCACTTGTAATTAGGATTAGGATTAAGAGATAATCCTATATCCTGGTTAGGGGCCAACTGGGCCCAAAGTCAGATTTGGTTTGGGCTAAAATTAAGCCAAACCAGTGAATCGGAGAGCCAGGCGGTGGCACCGCCCAGCACCCGAGAGCTGGGCGATGACACCTCCTGGGCTGGGTGGTTGCACCGTCCAGCAACCGAGCGCTGGGCGGTGGCACCGCTTGGCTGGGCGGTGGCACCGCCAGCATCGGGAACATAAGAGAATTCAAATTTTTTGGAGCCCAAATTTGAATCCTCTTTAGGCCTATAAATACCCCTCAAGTCTCAGCTGAGAACACAACTTTTTGAGCAGCAAGTGATTGAGAGAAAAGTCTTAGAAGAGTCTTTGCCTTTCTTGTTTTCAATTTGCTAGTGTTCACCTCCTTCTTTCTTACTGAAAATCTGTAAGAGAGTGAACCACTTGTAAAAGTTCTAAGAGGGGTATTTACCCTTCCCTTTCAAGAGATTTGCTAGTGGAAGGTGGGAGCCTCAT